>NC_091283.1:573447341-573454841 GCF_032444005.1 Ranitomeya imitator | reverse complement strand
GTCGTAAATTCCAGGCTCAGAGGAAAGTCCCTCACCCCTCCCACCTTCACCAGTCAGAACTGGAAAAATGGCTCCAAAAATTCATGAAAGATTCTTTGTTTAGTTTTTGTTAGATATTAGGCAACGATTTAAGCTAGAAATACGAAAATATATATTTTTATTCTCACTCGGTGTATCTACACAACCCGCGAAACACGAGCTTCTAACTCCATCTGGTAAAGAAGTAGGGATTTCTCTGGAAATATGTATCCCAGATAGGACATATTTGATCTCATTAGAATGCCCACGTTAATCTGAGATGAATGATGAGTTTGGTAGAACTATGGCGTGTTTTGTAGTGAAGTTATAGAAATTAGAAAGAATAGTTTAAAGTTTAGGCAGAATGTAGAGAGAGAAGGGTCTGGATAAGCCAGCCCTTCTGTGATGTCAAAGCCGGAAGGTATTAAGTTGTCGCAGGCTGCCCAGCTGAGTCTCTCTGCTAGATCTCTTCCTGACTGCTTGTCTCCTGAAGCCAGCAGCACGTCCAAATGAGCTGGGACATATGGAAAAACTCCACTAGCCTGGATGCTTGTCATGCTTTTAACATGTGAGTGTTATCTGTTCTCTTTTATTCCCTTTATGTTATAATTACCCATGTACATATTTGCAATTGTCTCATTTGTAACTTTTTTATAAAATATTTTTGATAACGCACTGCCTAATTTTTAATGGGATATACTATTATATGTTAGTTCTTCTCCATGCTCTAAAAACCGTACCCTAAGTCTTCTGAAGGGAAAACGCTACTGTTACTGTTGTGTTGGGTTAGCTTCGGACCCGTTTAATCGAAGCTGGTGGCAGCGAAAGTGCGCTGACTGTTGGATTATGCTGAAGCAACTGCGGGTTTGATAATTATTGTTCCTGCCTGAGTGGGAGTAGTTTACCGCGTCGCTGCAGCGTGCCCAATAGCCAGTACATAGCAGGCAGCCTTCCTGGCGACTAATTACCCAGGGTGCAGTACCTAATCTGACCTGAAAGTAAGGGGGCGCCAGAGAGCTGCAAGTGTTAAGTGGAACTGTAAGCGGGATATACATAAATCCCTGCAGTTTGTGGTATATTGAAAGCAGTGGGATACCTAGAATAAGCCCCTGCTGTAAGCAAGAGGCCAATAGCCTTGTGTGTGGTTTTTTATCACATCGTGGAGTGGAGGGATAACTAAGATAAGCCCCCCTACACATGTGATAGCCGTCTGTTGGCCTGAAGTCACCTCAATCCGTGACGTAGGGGTGACGGTCACGGTGGGAATCCTGACCCAGTGTTGACAGCGGTCAGGGGAATTGTGACAGAGGTGCACTGCGAATGTCAACAAACAAGGAAAAGAACTAGCTTGCATTGGCCGGGAATCGAACCCGGGCCTCCCGCGTGGCAGGCGAGAATTCTACCACTGAACCACCAATGCTTGGATGTGTCTTTTCTCTCTGTGGTGTCCACCAGTCTCAGGGTCTCTCTCTGTGGTGTCCACCAGTCCCAGGGTCTGATGGCCACCTTCGGCCGACTGGACCGCGTGCAGCTCCGCAGGGCCGGTGGTCGACGGAAGCCCGGCTAGCTCAGTCGGTAGAGCATGAGACTCTTAATCTCAGGGTCGTGGGTTCGAGCCCCACGTTGGGCGGTTTCTTATTGCCTCCTTTTACTGCTTGTGCTAACTCCTGTCAACCCAGATGGCCCCTTGTGAAATGCCCCTTCTGCTGCAAAACATGAGAAACTGCCTAGTCCTGGATGATGAAGGGAAGGCCCAAAAGGATGGGGAGCCAAAGAAGAGCAGCGTGAGCCCTGTGGTTTTTGAAAGTGTCTGCAGAGTCAATGATGAAACGAGGTTGTCACGATATGGTATGAAATATCATATAAGTTTAGTTGCTCTTCAGCTCATAAGGTGGGCTAAACCCCCCCTTCCCTAGCTGACTCTACTTGTTTCTCTCTGGGCTACAGACTGTATGCTAGAAGGGGGTTTTATTGCCTTGGGTCGTAAATTCCAGGCTCAGAGGAAAGTCCCTCACCCCTCCCACCTTCACCAGTCAGAACTGGAAAAATGGCTCCAAAAATTCATGAAAGATTCTTTGTTTAGTTTTTGTTAGATATTAGGCAACGATTTAAGCTAGAAATACGAAAATATATATTTTTATTCTCACTCGGTGTATCTACACAACCCGCGAAACACGAGCTTCTAACTCCATCTGGTAAAGAAGTAGGGATTTCTCTGGAAATATGTATCCCAGATAGGACATATTTGATCTCATTAGAATGCCCACGTTAATCTGAGATGAATGATGAGTTTGGTAGAACTATGGCGTGTTTTGTAGTGAAGTTATAGAAATTAGAAAGAATAGTTTAAAGTTTAGGCAGAATGTAGAGAGAGGACGGTCTGGATAAGCCAGCCCTTCTGTGATGTCAAAGCCGGAAGGTATTAAGTTGTCGCAGGCTGCCCAGCTGAGTCTCTCTGCTAGATCTCTTCCTGACTGCTTGTCTCCTGAAGCCAGCAGCACGTCCAAATGAGCTGGGACATATGGAAAAACTCCACTAGCCTGGATGCTTGTCATGCTTTTAACATGTGAGTGTTATCTGTTCTCTTTTATTCCCTTTATGTTATAATTACCCATGTACATATTTGCAATTGTCTCATTTGTAACTTTTTTATAAAATATTTTTGATAACGCACTGCCTAATTTTTAATGGGATATACTATTATATGTTAGTTCTTCTCCATGCTCTAAAAACCGTACCCTAAGTCTTCTGAAGGGAAAACGCTACTGTTACTGTTGTGTTGGGTTAGCTTCGGACCCGTTTAATCGAAGCTGGTGGCAGCGAAAGTGCGCTGACTGTTGGATTATGCTGAAGCAACTGCGGGTTTGATAATTATTGTTCCTGCCTGAGTGGGAGTAGTTTACCGCGTCGCTGCAGCGTGCCCAATAGCCAGTACATAGCAGGCAGCCTTCCTGGCGACTAATTACCCAGGGTGCAGTACCTAATCTGACCTGAAAGTAAGGGGCGCCAGAGAGCTGCAAGTGTTAAGTGGAACTGTAAGCGGGATATACATAAATCCCTGCAGTTTGTGGTATATTGAAAGCAGTGGGATACCTAGAATAAGCCCCTGCTGTAAGCAAGAGGCCAATAGCCTTGTGTGTGGTTTATTATCACATCGTGGAGTGGAGGGATAACTAAGATAAGCCCCCCTACACATGTGATAGCCGTCTGTTGGCCTGAAGTCACCTCAATCCGTGACGTAGGGGTGACGGTCACGGTGGGAATCCTGACCCAGTGTTGACAGCGGTCAGGGGAATCGTGACAGAGGTGCACTGCGAATGTCAACAAACAAGGAAAAGAACTAGCTTGCATTGGCCGGGAATCGAACCCGGGCCTCCCGCGTGGCAGGCGAGAATTCTACCACTGAACCACCAATGCTTGGATGTGTCTTTTCTCTCTGTGGTGTCCACCAGTCCCAGGGTCTCTCTCTGTGGTGTCCACCAGTCCCAGGGTCTGATGGCCACCTTCGGCCGACTGGACCGCGTGCAGCTCCGCAGGGCCGGTGGTCGACGGAAGCCCGGCTAGCTCAGTCGGTAGAGCATGAGACTCTTAATCTCATGGTCGTGGGTTCGAGCCCCACGTTGGGCGGTTTCTTATTGCCAGGGTCTGATGGCCACCTTCAGCAGGGATATACATAAATCCCTGCAGTTTGTGGTATATTGAAAGCAGTGGGATACCTAGAATAAGCCCCTGCTGTAAGCAAGAGGCCAATAGCCTTGTGTGTGGTTTTTTATCACATCGTGGAGTGGAGGGATAACTAAGATACTTTTACTGCTTGTGCTAACTCCTGTCAACCCAGATGGCCCCTTGTGAAATGCCCCTTCTGCTGCAAAACATGAGAAACTGCCTAGTCCTGGATGATGAAGGGAAGGCCCAAAAGGATGGGGAGCCAAAGAAGAGCAGCGTGAGCCCTGTGGTTTTTGAAAGTGTCTGCAGAGTCAATGATGAAACGAGGTTGTCACGATATGGTATGAAATATCATATAAGTTTAGTTGCTCTTCAGCTCATAAGGTGGGCTAAACCCCCCCTTCCCTAGCTGACTCTACTTGTTTCTCTCTGGGCTACAGACTGTATGCTAGAAGGGGGTTTTATTGCCTTGGGTCGTAAATTCCAGGCTCAGAGGAAAGTCCCTCTCCCCTCCCACCTTCACCAGTCAGAACTGGAAAAATGGCTCCAAAAATTCATGAAAGATTCTTTGTTTAGTTTTTGTTAGATATTAGGCAACGATTTAAGCTAGAAATACGAAAATATATATTTTTATTCTCACTCGGTGTATCTACACAACCCGCGAAACACGAGCTTCTAACTCCATCTGGTAAAGAAGTAGGGATTTCTCTGGAAATATGTATCCCAGATAGGACATATTTGATCTCATTAGAATGCCCACGTTAATCTGAGATGAATGATGAGTTTGGTAGAACTATGGCGTGTTTTGTAGTGAAGTTATAGAAATTAGAAAGAATAGTTTAAAGTTTAGGCAGAATGTAGAGAGAGGAGGGTCTGGATAAGCCAGCCCTTCTGTGATGTCAAAGCCGGAAGGTATTAAGTTGTCGCAGGCTGCCCAGCTGAGTCTCTCTGCTAGATCTCTTCCTGACTGCTTGTCTCCTGAAGCCAGCAGCACGTCCAAATGAGCTGGGACATATGGAAAAACTCCACTAGCCTGGATGCTTGTCATGCTTTTAACATGTGAGTGTTATCTGTTCTCTTTTATTCCCTTTATGTTATAATTACCCATGTACATATTTGCAATTGTCTCATTTGTAACTTTTTTATAAAATATTTTTGATAACGCACTGCCTAATTTTTAATGGGATATACTATTATATGTTAGTTCTTCTCCATGCTCTAAAAACCGTACCCTAAGTCTTCTGAAGGGAAAACGCTACTGTTACTGTTGTGTTGGGTTAGCTTCGGACCCGTTTAATCGAAGCTGGTGGCAGCGAAAGTGCGCTGACTGTTGGATTATGCTGAAGCAACTGCGGGTTTGATAATTATTGTTCCTGCCTGAGTGGGAGTAGTTTACCGCGTCGCTGCAGCGTGCCCAATAGCCAGTACATAGCAGGCAGCCTTCCTGGCGACTAATTACCCAGGGTGCAGTACCTAATCTGACCTGAAAGTAAGGGGGCGCCAGAGAGCTGCAAGTGTTAAGTGGAACTGTAAGCGGGATATACATAAATCCCTGCAGTTTGTGGTATATTGAAAGCAGTGGGATACCTAGAATAAGCCCCTGCTGTAAGCAAGAGGCCAATAGCCTTGTGTGTGGTTTTTTATCACATCGTGGAGTGGAGGGATAACTAAGATAAGCCCCCCTACACATGTGATAGCCGTCTGTTGGCCTGAAGTCACCTCAATCCGTGACGTAGGGGTGACGGTCACGGTGGGAATCCTGACCCAGTGTTGACAGCGGTCAGGGGAATCGTGACAGAGGTGCACTGCGAATGTCAACAAACAAGGAAAAGAACTAGCTTGCATTGGCCGGGAATCGAACCCGGGCCTCCCGCGTGGCAGGCGAGAATTCTACCACTGAACCACCAATGCTTGGATGTGTCTTTTCTCTCTGTGGTGTCCACCAGTCCCAGGGTCTCTCTCTGTGGTGTCCACCAGTCCCAGGGTCTGATGGCCACCTTCGGCCGACTGAACCGCGTGCAGCTCCGCAGGGCCGGTGGTCGACGGAAGCCCGGCTAGCTCAGTCGGTAGAGCATGAGACTCTTAATCTCAGGGTCGTGGGTTCGAGCCCCACGTTGGGCGGTTTCTTATTGCCTCCTTTTACTGCTTGTGCTAACTCCTGTCAACCCAGATGGCCCCTTGTGAAATGCCCCTTCTGCTGCAAAATATGAGAAACTGCCTAGTCCTGGATGATGAAGGGAAGGCCCAAAAGGATGGGGAGCCAAAGAAGAGCAGCGTGAGCCCTGTGGTTTTTGAAAGTGTCTGCAGAGTCAATGATGAAACGAGGTTGTCACGATATGGTATGAAATATCATATAAGTTTAGTTGCTCTTCAGCTCATAAGGTGGGCTAAACCCCCCCTTCCCTAGCTGACTCTACTTGTTTCTCTCTGGGCTACAGACTGTATGCTAGAAGGGGGTTTTATTGCCTTGGGTCGTAAATTCCAGGCTCAGAGGAAAGTCCCTCACCCCTCCCACCTTCACCAGTCAGAACTGGAAAAATGGCTCCAAAAATTCATGAAAGATTCTTTGTTTAGTTTTTGTTAGATATTAGGCAACGATTTAAGCTAGAAATACGAAAATATATATTTTTATTCTCACTCGGTGTATCTACACAACCCGCGAAACACGAGCTTCTAACTCCATCTGGTAAAGAAGTAGGGATTTCTCTGGAAATATGTATCCCAGATAGGACATATTTGATCTCATTAGAATGCCCACGTTAATCTGAGATGAATGATGAGTTTGGTAGAACTATGGCGTGTTTTGTAGTGATGTTATAGAAATTAGAAAGAATAGTTTAAAGTTTAGGCAGAATGTAGAGAGAGGAGGGTCTGGATAAGCCAGCCCTTCTGTGATGTCAAAGCCGGAAGGTATTAAGTTGTCGCAGGCTGCCCAGCTGAGTCTCTCTGCTAGATCTCTTCCTGACTGCTTGTCTCCTGAAGCCAGCAGCACGTCCAAATGAGCTGGGACATATGGAAAAACTCCACTAGCCTGGATGCTTGTCATGCTTTTAACATGTGAGTGTTATCTGTTCTCTTTTATTCCCTTTATGTTATAATTACCCATGTACATATTTGCAATTGTCTCATTTGTAACTTTTTTATAAAATATTTTTGATAACGCACTGCCTAATTTTTAATGGGATATACTATTATATGTTAGTTCTTCTCCATGCTCTAAAAACCGTACCCTAAGTCTTCTGAAGGGAAAACGCTACTGTTACTGTTGTGTTGGGTTAGCTTTGGACCCGTTTAATCGAAGCTGGTGGCAGCGAAAGTGCGCTGACTGTTGGATTATGCTGAAGCAACTGCGGGTTTGATAATTATTGTTCCTGCCTGAGTGGGAGTAGTTTACCGCGTCGCTGCAGCGTGCCCAATAGCCAGTACATAGCAGGCAGCCTTCCTGGCGACTAATTACCCAGGGTGCAGTACCTAATCTGACCTGAAAGTAAGGGGGCGCCAGAGAGCTGCAAGTGTTAAGTGGAACTGTAAGCGGGATATACATAAATCCCTGCAGTTTGTGGTATATTGAAAGCAGTGGGATACCTAGAATAAGCCCCTGCTGTAAGCAAGAGGCCAATAGCCTTGTGTGTGGTTTTTTATCACATCGTGGAGTGGAGGGATAACTAAGATAAGCCCCCCTACACATGTGATAGCCGTCTGTTGGCCTGAAGTCACCTCAATCCATGACGTAGGGGTGACGGTCACGGTGGGAATCCTGACCCAGTGTTGACAGCGGTCAGGGGAATCGTGACAGAGGTGCACTGCGAATGTCAA
>NC_091283.1:573434841-573437341 GCF_032444005.1 Ranitomeya imitator | reverse complement strand
TCTACCACTGAACCACCAATGCTTGGATGTGTCTTTTCTCTCTGTGGTGTCCACCAGTCCCAGGGTCTCTCTCTGTGGTGTCCACCAGTCCCAGGGTCTGATGGCCACCTTCGGCCGACTGGACCGCGTGCAGCTCCGCAGGGCCGGTGGTCGACGGAAGCCCGGCTAGCTCAGTCGGTAGAGCATGAGACTCTTAATCTCAGGGTCGTGGGTTCGAGCCCCACGTTGGGCGGTTTCTTATTGCCTCCTTTTACTGCTTGTGCTAACTCCTGTCAACCCAGATGGCCCCTTGTGAAATGCCCCTTCTGCTGCAAAACATGAGAAACTGCCTAGTCCTGGATGATGAAGGGAAGGCCCAAAAGGATGGGGAGCCAAAGAAGAGCAGCGTGAGCCCTGTGGTTTTTGAAAGTGTCTGCAGAGTCAATGATGAAACGAGGTGCACTGCGAATGTCAACAAACAAGGAAAAGAACTAGCTTGCATTGGCCGGGAATCGAACCCGGGCCTCCCGCGTGGCAGGCGAGAATTCTACCACTGAACCACCAATGCTTGGATGTGTCTTTTCTCTCTGTGGTGTCCACCAGTCCCAGGGTCTCTCTCTGTGGTGTCCACCAGTCCCAGGGTCTGATGGCCACCTTCGGCCGACTGGACCGCGTGCAGCTCCGCAGGGCCGGTGGTCGACGGAAGCCCGGCTAGCTCAGTCGGTAGAGCATGAGACTCTTAATCTCAGGGTTGTGGGTTCGAGCCCCACGTTGGGTGGTTTCTTATTGCCTCCTTTTACTGCTTGTGCTAACTCCTGTCAACCCAGATGGCCCCTTGTGAAATGCCCCTTCTGCTGCAAAACATGAGAAACTGCCTAGTCCTGGATGATGAAGGGAAGGCCCAAAAGGATGGGGAGCCAAAGAAGAGCAGCGTGAGCCCTGTGGTTTTTGAAAGTGTCTGCAGAGTCAATGATGAAACGAGGTGCACTGCGAATGTCAACAAACAAGGAAAAGAACTAGCTTGCATTGGCCGGGAATCGAACCCGGGCCTCCCACGTGGCAGGCGAGAATTCTACCACTGAACCACCAATGCTTGGATGTGTCTTTTCTCTCTGTGGTGTCCACCAGTCCCAGGGTCTCTCTCTGTGGTGTCCACCAGTCCCAGGGTCTGATGGCCACCTTCGGCCGACTGGACCGCGTGCAGCTCCGCAGGGCCGGTGGTCGACGGAAGCCCGGCTAGCTCAGTCGGTAGAGCATGAGACTCTTAATCTCAGGGTCGTGGGTTCGAGCCCCACGTTGGGCGGTTTCTTATTGCCTCCTTTTACTGCTTGTGCTAACTCCTGTCAACCCAGATGGCCCCTTGTGAAATGCCCCTTCTGCTGCAAAACATGAGAAACTGCCTAGTCCTGGATGATGAAGGGAAGGCCCAAAAGGATGGGGAGCCCATGAAGAGCAGCGTGAGCCCTGTGGTTTTTGAAAGTGTCTGCAGAGTCAATGATGAAACGAGGTTGTCACGATATGGTATGAAATATCATATAAGTTTAGTTGCTCTTCAGCTCATAAGGTAGGCTAAACCCCCCCTTCCCTAGCTGACTCTACTTGTTTCTCTCTGGGCTACAGACTGTATGCTAGAAGGGGGTTTTATTGCCTTGGGTCGTAAATTCCAGGCTCAGAGGAAAGTCCCTCACCCCTCCCACCTTCACCAGTCAGAACTGGAAAAATGGCTCCAAAAATTCATGAAAGATTCTTTGTTTAGTTTTTGTTAGATATTAGGCAACGATTTAAGCTAGAAATACGAAAATATATATTTTTATTCTCACTCGGTGTATCTACACAACCCGCGAAACACGAGCTTCTAACTCCATCTGGTAAAGAAGTAGGGATTTCTCTGGAAATATGTATCCCAGATAGGACATATTTGATCTCATTAGAATGCCCACGTTAATCTGAGATGAATGATGAGTTTGGTAGAACTATGGCGTGTTTTGTAGTGAAGTTATAGAAATTAGAAAGAATAGTTTAAAGTTTAGGCAGAATGTAGAGAGAGGAGGGTCTGGATAAGCCAGCCCTTCTGTGATGTCAAAGCCGGAAGGTATTAAGTTGTCGCAGGCTGCCCAGCTGAGTCTCTCTGCTAGATCTCTTCCTGACTGCTTGTCTCCTGAAGCCAGCAGCACGTCCAAATGAGCTGGGACATATGGAAAAGCTCCACTAGCCTGGATGCTTGTCATGCTTTTAACATGTGAGTGTTATCTGTTCTCTTTTATTCCCTTTATGTTATAATTACCCATGTACATATTTGCAATTGTCTCATTTGTAACTTTTTTATAAAATATTTTTGATAACGCACTGCCTAATTTTTAATGGGATATACTATTATATGTTAGTTCTTCTCCATGATCTAAAAACCGTACCCTAAGTCTTCTGAAGGGAAAACGCAACTCTTACTGTTGTGTTGGGTTAGCTTCGGACCCGTTTAATCGAAGCTGGTGGCAGCGAAAGTGCGCTGACTGTTGGATTATGC
>NC_091283.1:573372341-573432341 GCF_032444005.1 Ranitomeya imitator | reverse complement strand
AGAGCATGAGACTCTTAATCTCAGGGTCGTGGGTTCGAGCCCCACGTTGGGCGGTTTCTTATTGCCTCCTTTTACTGCTTGTGCTAACTCCTGTCAACCCAGATGGCCCCTTGTGAAATGCCCCTTCTGCTGCAAAACATGAGAAACTGCCTAGTCCTGGATGATGAAGGGAAGGCCCAAAAGGATGGGGAGCCAAAGAAGAGCAGCGTGAGCCCTGTGGTTTTTGAAAGTGTCTGCAGAGTCAATGATGAAACGAGGTTGTCACGATATGGTATGAAATATCATATAAGTTTAGTTGCTCTTCAGCTCATAAGGTAGGCTAAACCCCCCCTTCCCTAGCTGACTCTACTTGTTTCTCTCTGGGCTACAGACTGTATGCTAGAAGGGGGTTTTATTGCCTTGGGTCGTAAATTCCAGGCTCAGAGGAAAGTCCCTCACCCCTCCCACCTTCACCAGTCAGAACTGGAAAAATGGCTCCAAAAATTCATGAAAGATTCTTTGTTTAGTTTTTGTTAGATATTAGGCAACGATTTAAGCTAGAAATACGAAAATATATATTTTTATTCTCACTCGGTGTATCTACACAACCCGCGAAACACGAGCTTCTAACTCCATCTGGTAAAGAAGTAGGGATTTCTCTGGAAATATGTATCCCAGATAGGACATATTTGATCTCATTAGAATGCCCACGTTAATCTGAGATGAATGATGAGTTTGGTAGAACTATGGCGTGTTTTGTAGTGAAGTTATAGAAATTAGAAAGAATAGTTTAAAGTTTAGGCAGAATGTAGAGAGAGGAGGGTCTGGATAAGCCAGCCCTTCTGTGATGTCAAAGCCGGAAGGTATTAAGTTGTCGCAGGCTGCCCAGCTGAGTCTCTCTGCTAGATCTCTTCCTGACTGCTTGTCTCCTGAAGCCAGCAGCACGTCCAAATGAGCTGGGACATATGGAAAAACTCCACTAGCCTGGATGCTTGTCATGCTTTTAACATGTGAGTGTTATCTGTTCTCTTTTATTCCCTTTATGTTATAATTACCCATGTACATATTTGCAATTGTCTCATTTGTAACTTTTTTATAAAATATTTTTGATAACGCACTGCCTAATTTTTAATGGGATATACTATTATATGTTAGTTCTTCTCCATGATCTAAAAACCGTACCCTAAGTCTTCTGAAGGGAAAACGCAACTCTTACTGTTGTGTTGGGTTAGCTTCGGACCCGTTTAATCGAAGCTGGTGGCAGCGAAAGTGCGCTGACTGTTGGATTATGCTGAAGCAACTGCGGGTTTGATAATTATTGTTCCTGCCTGAGTGGGAGTAGTTTACCGCGTCGCTGCAGCGTGCCCAATAGCCAGTACATAGCAGGCAGCCTTCCTGGCGACTAATTACCCAGGGTGCAGTACCTAATCTGACCTGAAAGTAAGGGGGCGCCAGAGAGCTGCAAGTGTTAAGTGGAACTGTAAGCGGGATATACATAAATCCCTGCAGTTTGTGGTATATTGAAAGCAGTGGGATACCTAGAATTCTACCACTGAACCACCAATGCTTGGATGTGTCTTTTCTCTCTGTGGTGTCCACCAGTCCCAGGGTCTCTCTCTGTGGTGTCCACCAGTCCCAGGGTCTGATGGCCACCTTCGGCCGACTGGACCGCGTGCAGCTCCGCAGGGCCGGTGGTCGACGGAAGCCCGGCTAGCTCAGTCGGTAGAGCATGAGACTCTTAATCTCAGGGTCGTGGGTTCGAGCCCCACGTTGGGCGGTTTCTTATTGCCTCCTTTTACTGCTTGTGCTAACTCCTGTCAACCCAGATGGCCCCTTGTGAAATGCCCCTTCTGCTGCAAAACATGAGAAACTGCCTAGTACTGGATGATGAAGGGAAGGCCCAAAAGGATGGGGAGCCAAAGAAGAGCAGCGTGAGCCCTGTGGTTTTTGAAAGTGTCTGCAGAGTCAATGATGAAACGAGGTGCACTGCGAATGTCAACAAACAAGGAAAAGAACTAGCTTGCATTGGCCGGGAATCGAACCCGGGCCTCCCGCGTGGCAGGCGAGAATTCTACCACTGAAACACCAATGCTTGGATGTGTCTTTTCTCTCTGTGGTGTCCACCAGTCCCAGGGTCTCTCTCTGTGGTGTCCACCAGTCCCAGGGTCTGATGGCCACCTTCGGCCGACTGGACCGCGTGCAGCTCCGCAGGGCCGGTGGTCGACGGAAGCCCGGCTAGCTCAGTCGGTAGAGCATGAGACTCTTAATCTCAGGGTCGTGGGTTCGAGCCCCACGTTGGGCGGTTTCTTATTGCCTCCTTTTACTGCTTGTGCTAACTCCTGTCAACCCAGATGGCCCCTTGTGAAATGCCCCTTCTGCTGCAAAACATGAGAAACTGCCTAGTCCTGGATGATGAAGGGAAGGCCCAAAAGGATGGGGAGCCAAAGAAGAGCAGCGTGAGCCCTGTGGTTTTTGAAAGTGTCTGCAGAGTCAATGATGAAACGAGGTGCACTGCGAATGTCAACAAACAAGGAAAAGAACTAGCTTGCATTGGCCGGGAATCGAACCCGGGCCTCCCGCGTGGCAGGCGAGAATTCTACCACTGAACCACCAATGCTTGGATGTGTCTTTTCTCTCTGTGGTGTCCACCAGTCCCAGGGTCTCTCTCTGTGGTGTCCACCAGTCCCAGGGTCTGATGGCCACCTTCGGCCGACTGGACCGCGTGCAGCTCCGCAGGGCCGGTGGTCGACGGAAGCCCGGCTAGCTCAGTCGGTAGAGCATGAGACTCTTAATCTCAGGGTCGTGGGTTCGAGCCCCACGTTGGGCGGTTTCTTATTGCCTCCTTTTACTGCTTGTGCTAACTCCTGTCAACCCAGATGGCCCCTTCTGCTGCAAAACATGAGAAACTGCCTAGTCCTGGATGATGAAGGGAAGGCCCAAAAGGATGGGGAGCCAAAGAAGAGCAGCGTGAGCCTTGTGGTTTTTGAAAGTGTCTGCAGAGTCAATGATGAAACGAGGTTGTCACGATATGGTATGAAATATCATATAAGTTTAGTTGCTCTTCAGCTCATAAGGTGGGCTAAACCCCCCCTTCCCTAGCTGACTCTACTTGTTTCTCTCTGGGCTACAGACTGTATGCTAGAAGGGGGTTTTATTGCCTTGGGTCGTAAATTCCAGGCTCAGAGGAAAGTCCCTCACCCCTCCCACCTTCACCAGTCAGAACTGGAAAAATGGCTCCAAAAATTCATGAAAGATTCTTTGTTTAGTTTTTGTTAGATATTAGGCAACGATTTAAGCTAGAAATACGAAAATATATATTTTTATTCTCACTCGGTGTATCTACACAACCCGCGAAACACGAGCTTCTAACTCCATCTGGTAAAGAAGTAGGGATTTCTCTGGAAATATGTATCCCAGATAGGACATATTTGATCTCATTAGAATGCCCACGTTAATCTGAGATGAATGATGAGTTTGGTAGAACTATGGCGTGTTTTGTAGTGAAGTTATAGAAATTAGAAAGAATAGTTTAAAGTTTAGGCAGAATGTAGAGAGAGGAGGGTCTGGATAAGCCAGCCCTTCTGTGATGTCAAAGCCGGAAGGTATTAAGTTGTCGCAGGCTGCCCAGCTGAGTCTCTCTGCTAGATCTCTTTCTGACTGCTTGTCTCCTGAAGCCAGCAGCACGTCCAAATGAGCTGGGACATATGGAAAAACTCCACTAGCCTGGATGCTTGTCATGCTTTTAACATGTGAGTGTTATCTGTTCTCTTTTATTCCCTTTATGTTATAATTACCCATGTACATATTTGCAATTGTCTCATTTGTAACTTTTTTATAAAATATTTTTGATAACGCACTGCCTAATTTTTAATGGGATATACTATTATATGTTAGTTCTTCTCCATGCTCTAAAAACCGTACCCTAAGTCTTCTGAAGGGAAAACGCTACTGTTACTGTTGTGTTGGGTTAGCTTCGGACCCGTTTAATCGAAGCTGGTGGCAGCGAAAGTGCGCTGACTGTTGGATTATGCTGAAGCAACTGCGGGTTTGATAATTATTGTTCCTGCCTGAGTGGGAGTAGTTTACCGCGTCGCTGCAGCGTGCCCAATAGCCAGTACATAGCAGGCAGCCTTCCTGGCGACTAATTACCCAGGGTGCAGTACCTAATCTGACCTGAAAGTAAGGGGGCGCCAGAGAGCTGCAAGTGTTAAGTGGAACTGTAAGCGGGATATACATAAATCCCTGCAGTTTGTGGTATATTGAAAGCAGTGGGATACCTAGAATAAGCCCCTGCTGTAAGCAAGAGGCCAATAGCCTTGTGTGTGGTTTTTTATCACATCGTGGAGTGGAGGGATAACTAAGATAAGCCCCCCTACACATGTGATAGCCGTCTGTTGGCCTGAAGTCACCTCAATCCGTGACGTAGGGGTGACGGTCACGGTGGGAATCCTGACCCAGTGTTGACAGCGGTCAGGGGAATCGTGACAGAGGTGCACTGCGAATGTCAACAAACAAGGAAAAGAACTAGCTTGCATTGGCCGGGAATCGAACCCGGGCCTCCCGCGTGGCAGGCGAGAATTCTATCACTGAACCACCAATGCTTGGATGTGTCTTTTCTCTCTGTGGTGTCCACCAGTCCCAGGGTCTCTCTCTGTGGTGTCCACCAGTCCCAGGGTCTGATGGCCACCTTCGGCCGACTGGACCGCGTGCAGCTCCGCAGGGCCGGTGGTCGACGGAAGCCCGGCTAGCTCAGTCGGTAGAGCATGAGACTCTTAATCTCAGGGTCGTGGGTTCGAGCCCCACGTTGGGCGGTTTCTTATTGCCTCCTTTTACTGCTTGTGCTAACTCCTGTCAACCCAGATGGCCCCTTGTGAAATGCCCCTTCTGCTGCAAAACATGAGAAACTGCCTAGTCCTGGATGATGAAGGGAAGGCCCAAAAGGATGGGGAGCCAAAGAAGAGCAGCGTGAGCCCTGTGGTTTTTGAAAGTGTCTGCAGAGTCAATGATGAAACGAGGTTGTCACGATATGGTATGAAATATCATATAAGTTTAGTTGCTCTTCAGCTCATAAGGTGGGCTAAACCCCCCCTTCCCTAGCTGACTCTACTTGTTTCTCTCTGGGCTACAGACTGTATGCTAGAAGGGGGTTTTATTGCCTTGGGTCGTAAATTCCAGGCTCAGAGGAAAGTCCCTCACCCCTCCCACCTTCACCAGTCAGAACTGGAAAAATGGCTCCAAAAATTCATGAAAGATTCTTTGTTTAGTTTTTGTTAGATATTAGGCAACGATTTAAGCTAGAAATACGAAAATATATATTTTTATTCTCACTCGGTGTATCTACACAACCCGCGAAACACGAGCTTCTAACTCCATCTGGTAAAGAAGTAGGGATTTCTCTGGAAATATGTATCCCAGATAGGACATATTTGATCTCATTAGAATGCCCACGTTAATCTGAGATGAATGATGAGTTTGGTAGAACTATGGCGTGTTTTGTAGTGAAGTTATAGAAATTAGAAAGAATAGTTTAAAGTTTAGGCAGAATGTAGAGAGAGGAGGGTCTGGATAAGCCAGCCCTTCTGTGATGTCAAAGCCGGAAGGTATTAAGTTGTCGCAGGCTGCCCAGCTGAGTCTCTCTGCTAGATCTCTTCCTGACTGCTTGTCTCCTGAAGCCAGCAGCACGTCCAAATGAGCTGGGACATATAGAAAAACTCCACTAGCCTGGATGCTTGTCATGCTTTTAACATGTGAGTGTTATCTGTTCTCTTTTATTCCCTTTATGTTATAATTACCCATGTACATATTTGCAATTGTCTCATTTGTAACTTTTTTATAAAATATTTTTGATAACGCACTGCCTAATTTTTAATGGGATATACTATTATATGTTAGTTCTTCTCCATGCTCTAAAAACCGTACCCTAAGTCTTCTGAAGGGAAAACGCTACTGTTACTGTTGTGTTGGGTTAGCTTCGGACCCGTTTAATCGAAGCTGGTGGCAGCGAAAGTGCGCTGACTGTTGGATTATGCTGAAGCAACTGCGGGTTTGATAATTATTGTTCCTGCCTGAGTGGGAGTAGTTTACCGCGTCGCTGCAGCGTGCCCAATAGCCAGTACATAGCAGGCAGCCTTCCTGGCGACTAATTACCCAGGGTGCAGTACCTAATCTGACCTGAAAGTAAGGGGGCGCCAGAGAGCTGCAAGTGTTAAGTGGAACTGTAAGCGGGATATACATAAATCACTGCAGTTTGTGGTATATTGAAAGCAGTGGGATACCTAGAATAAGCCCCTGCTGTAAGCAAGAGGCCAATAGCCTTGTGTGTGGTTTTTTATCACATCGTGGAGTGGAGGGATAACTAAGATAAGCCCCCCTACACATGTGATAGCCGTCTGTTGGCCTGAAGTCACCTCAATCCGTGACGTAGGGGTGACGGTCACGGTGGGAATCCTGACCCAGTGTTGACAGCGGTCAGGGGAATCGTGACAGAGGTGCACTGCGAATGTCAACAAACAAGGAAAAGAACTAGCTTGCATTGGCCGGGAATCGAACCCGGGCCTCCCGCGTGGCAGGCGAGAATTCTACCACTGAACCACCAATGCTTGGATGTGTCTTTTCTCTCTGTGGTGTCCACCAGTCCCAGGGTCTCTCTCTGTGGTGTCCACCAGTCCCAGGGTCTGATGGCCACCTTCGGCCGACTGGACCGCGTGCAGCTCCGCAGGGCCGGTGGTCGACGGAATCTCGGCTAGCTCAGTCGGTAGAGCATGAGACTCTTAATCTCAGGGTCGTGGGTTCGAGCCCCACGTTGGGCGGTTTCTTATTGCCTCCTTTTACTGCTTGTGCTAACTCCTGTCAACCCAGATGGCCCCTTGTGAAATGCCCCTTCTGCTGCAAAACATGAGAAACTGCCTAGTCCTGGATGATGAAGGGAAGGCCCAAAAGGATGTGGAGCCAAAGAAGAGCAGCGTGAGCCCTGTGGTTTTTGAAAGTGTCTGCAGAGTCAATGATGAAACGAGGTGCACTGCGAATGTCAACAAACAAGGAAAAGAACTAGCTTGCATTGGCCGGGAATCGAACCCGGGCCTCCCGCGTGGCAGGCGAGAATTCTACCACTGAACCACCAATGCTTGGATGTGTCTTTTCTCTCTGTGGTGTCCACCAGTCCCAGGGTCTCTCTCTGTGGTGTCCACCAGTCCCAGGGTCTGATGGCCACCTTCGGCCGACTGGACCGCGTGCAGCTCCGCAGGGCCGGTGGTCGACGGAAGCCCGGCTAGCTCAGTCGGTAGAGCATGAGACTCTTAATCTCAGGGTCGTGGGTTCGAGCCCCACGTTGGGCGGTTTCTTATTGCCTCCTTTTACTGCTTGTGCTAACTCCTGTCAACCCAGATGGCCCCTTGTGAAATGCCCCTTCTGCTGCAAAACATGAGAAACTGCCTAGTCCTGGATGATGAAGGGAAGGCCCAAAAGGATGGGGAGCCAAAGAAGAGCAGCGTGAGCCCTGTGGTTTTTGAAAGTGTCTGCAGAGTCAATGATGAAACGAGGTTGTCACGATATGGTATGAAATATCATATAAGTTTAGTTGCTCTTCAGCTCATAAGGTAGGCTAAACCCCCCCTTCCCTAGCTGACTCTACTTGTTTCTCTCTGGGCTACAGACTGTATGCTAGAAGGGGGTTTTATTGCCTTGGGTCGTAAATTCCAGGCTCAGAGGAAAGTCCCTCACCCCTCCCACCTTCACCAGTCAGAACTGGAAAAATGGCTCCAAAAATTCATGAAAGATTCTTTGTTTAGTTTTTGTTAGATATTAGGCAACGATTTAAGCTAGAAATACGAAAATATATATTTTTATTCTCACTCGGTGTATCTACACAACCCGCGAAACACGAGCTTCTAACTCCATCTGGTAAAGAAGTAGGGATTTCTCTGGAAATATGTATCCCAGATAGGACATATTTGATCTCATTAGAATGCCCACGTTAATCTGAGATGAATGATGAGTTTGGTAGAACTATGGCGTGTTTTGTAGTGAAGTTATAGAAATTAGAAAGAATAGTTTAAAGTTTAGGCAGAATGTAGAGAGAGGAGGGTCTGGATAAGCCAGCCCTTCTGTGATGTCAAAGCCGGAAGGTATTAAGTTGTCGCAGGCTGCCCAGCCGAGTCTCTCTGCTAGATCTCTTCCTGACTGCTTGTCTCCTGAAGCCAGCAGCACGTCCAAATGAGCTGGGACATATGGAAAAACTCCACTAGCCTGGATGCTTGTCATGCTTTTAACATGTGAGTGTTATCTGTTCTCTTTTATTCCCTTTATGTTATAATTACCCATGTACATATTTGCAATTGTCTCATTTGTAACTTTTTTATAAAATATTTTTGATAACGAACTGCCTAATTTTTAATGGGATATACTATTATATGTTAGTTCTTCTCCATGATCTAAAAACCGTACCCTAAGTCTTCTGAAGGGAAAACGCAACTGTTACTGTTGTGTTGGGTTAGCTTCGGACCCGTTTAATCGAAGCTGGTGGCAGCGAAAGTGCGCTGACTGTTGGATTATGCTGAAGCAACTGCGGGTTTGATAATTATTGTTCCTGCCTGAGTGGGAGTAGTTTACCGCGTCGCTGCAGCGTGCCCAATAGCCAGTACATAGCAGGCAGCCTTCCTGGCGACTAATTACCCAGGGTGCAGTACCTAATCTGACCTGAAAGTAAGGGGGCGCCAGAGAGCTGCAAGTGTTAAGTGGAACTGTAAGCGGGATATACATAAATCCCTGCAGTTTGTGGTATATTGAAAGCAGTGGGATACCTAGAATAAGCCCCTGCTGTAAGCAAGAGGCCAATAGCCTTGTGTGTGGTTTTTTATCACATCGTGGAGTGGAGGGATAACTAAGATAAGCCCCCCTACACATGTGATAGCCGTCTGTTGGCCTGAAGTCACCTCAATCCGTGACGTAGGGGTGACGGTCACGGTGGGAATCCTGACCCAGTGTTGACAGCGGTCAGGGGAATCGTGACAGAGGTGCACTGCGAATGTCAACAAACAAGGAAAAGAACTAGCTTGCATTGGCCGGGAATCGAACCCTGGCCTCCCGCGTGGCAGGCGAGAATTCTACCACTGAACCACCAATGCTTGGATGTGTCTTTTCTCTCTGTGGTGTCCACCAGTCCCAGGGTCTCTCTCTGTGGTGTCCACCAGTCCCAGGGTCTGATGGCCACCTTCGGCCGACTGGATCGCGTGCAGCTCCGCAGGGCCGGTGGTCGACGGAAGCCCGGCTAGCTCAGTCGGTAGAGCATGAGACTCTTAATCTCAGGGTCGTGGGTTCGAGCCCCACGTTGGGCGGTTTCTTATTGCCTCCTTTTACTGCTTGTGCTAACTCCTGTCAACCCAGATGGCCCCTTGTGAAATGCCCCTTCTGCTGCAAAACATGAGAAACTGCCTAGTCCTGGATGATGAAGGGAAGGCCCAAAAGGATGGGGAGCCAAAGAAGAGCAGCGTGAGCCCTGTGGTTTTTGAAAGTGTCTGCAGAGTCAATGATGAAACGAGGTGCACTGCGAATGTCAACAAACAAGGAAAAGAACTAGCTTGCATTGGCCGGGAATCGAACCCGGGCCTCCCGCGTGGCAGGCGAGAATTCTACCACTGAACCACCAATGCTTGGATGTGTCTTTTCTCTCTGTGGTGTCCACCAGTCCCAGGGTCTCTCTCTGTGGTGTCCACCAGTCCCAGGGTCTGATGGCCACCTTCGGCCGACTGGACCGCGTGCAGCTCCGCAGGGCCGGTGGTCAACAGAAGCCCGGCTAGCTCAGTCGGTAGAGCATGAGACTCTTAATCTCAGGGTCGTGGGTTCGAGCCCCACGTTGGGCGGTTTCTTATTGCCTCCTTTTACTGCTTGTGCTAACTCCTGTCAACCCAGATGGCCCCTTGTGAAATGCCCCTTCTGCTGCAAAACATGAGAAACTGCCTAGTCCTGGATGATGAAGGGAAGGCCCAAAAGGATGGGGAGCCAAAGAAGAGCAGCGTGAGCCCTGTGGTTTTTGAAAGTGTCTGCAGAGTCAATGATGAAACGAGGTTGTCACGATATGGTATGAAATATCATATAAGTTTAGTTGCTCTTCAGCTCATAAGGTGGGCTAAACCCCCCCTTCCCTAGCTGACTCTACTTGTTTCTCTCTGGGCTACAGACTGTATGCTAGAAGGGGGTTTTATTGCCTTGGGTCGTAAATTCCAGGCTCAGAGGAAAGTCCCTCACCCCTCCCACCTTCACCAGTCAGAACTGGAAAAATGGCTCCAAAAATTCATGAAAGATTCTTTGTTTAGTTTTTGTTAGATATTAGGCAACGATTTAAGCTAGAAATACGAAAATATATATTTTTATTCTCACTCGGTGTATCTACACAACCCGCGAAACACGAGCTTCTAACTCCATCTGGTAAAGAAGTAGGGATTTCTCTGGAAATATGTATCCCAGATAGGACATATTTGATCTCATTAGAATGCCCACGTTAATCTGAGATGAATGATGAGTTTGGTAGAACTATGGCGTGTTTTGTAGTGAAGTTATAGAAATTAGAAAGAATAGTTTAAAGTTTAGGCAGAATGTAGAGAGAGAAGGGTCTGGATAAGCCAGCCCTTCTGTGATGTCAAAGCCGGAAGGTATTAAGTTGTCGCAGGCTGCCCAGCTGAGTCTCTCTGCTAGATCTCTTCCTGACTGCTTGTCTCCTGAAGCCAGCAGCACGTCCAAATGAGCTGGGACATATGGAAAAACTCCACTAGCCTGGATGCTTGTCATGCTTTTAACATGTGAGTGTTATCTGTTCTCTTTTATTCCCTTTATGTTATAATTACCCATGTACATATTTGCAATTGTCTCATTTGTAACTTTTTTATAAAATATTTTTGATAACGCACTGCCTAATTTTTAATGGGATATACTATTATATGTTAGTTCTTCTCCATGCTCTAAAAACCGTACCCTAAGTCTTCTGAAGGGAAAACGCTACTGTTACTGTTGTGTTGGGTTAGCTTCGGACCCGTTTAATCGAAGCTGGTGGCAGCGAAAGTGCGCTGACTGTTGGATTATGCTGAAGCAACTGCGGGTTTGATAATTATTGTTCCTGCCTGAGTGGGAGTAGTTTACCGCGTCGCTGCAGCGTGCCCAATAGCCAGTACATAGCAGGCAGCCTTCCTGGCGACTAATTACCCAGGGTGCAGTACCTAATCTGACCTGAAAGTAAGGGGGCGCCAGAGAGCTGCAAGTGTTAAGTGGAACTGTAAGCGGGATATACATAAATCCCTGCAGTTTGTGGTATATTGAAAGCAGTGGGATACCTAGAATAAGCCCCTGCTGTAAGCAAGAGGCCAATAGCCTTGTGTGTGGTTTTTTATCACATCGTGGAGTGGAGGGATAACTAAGATAAGCCCCCCTACACATGTGATAGCCGTCTGTTGGCCTGAAGTCACCTCAATCCGTGACGTAGGGGTGACGGTCACGGTGGGAATCCTGACCCAGTGTTGACAGCGGTCAGGGGAATCGTGACAGAGGTGCACTGCGAATGTCAACAAACAAGGAAAAGAACTAGCTTGCATTGGCCGGGAATCGAACCCGGGCCTCCCGCGTGGCAGGCGAGAATTCTACCACTGAACCACCAATGCTTGGATGTGTCTTTTCTCTCTGTGGTGTCCACCAGTCCCAGGGTCTCTCTCTGTGGTGTCCACCAGTCCCAGGGTCTGATGGCCACCTTCGGCCGACTGGACCGCGTGCAGCTCCGCAGGGCCGGTGGTCAACAGAAGCCCGGCTAGCTCAGTCGGTAGAGCATGAGACTCTTAATCTCAGGGTCGTGGGTTCGAGCCCCACGTTGGGCGGTTTCTTATTGCCTCCTTTTACTGCTTGTGCTAACTCCTGTCAACCCAGATGGCCCCTTGTGAAATGCCCCTTCTGCTGCAAAACATGAGAAACTGCCTAGTCCTGGATGATGAAGGGAAGGCCCAAAAGGATGGGGAGCCAAAGAAGAGCAGCGTGAGCCCTGTGGTTTTTGAAAGTGTCTGCAGAGTCAATGATGAAACGAGGTTGTCACGATATGGTATGAAATATCATATAAGTTTAGTTGCTCTTCAGCTCATAAGGTGGGCTAAACCCCCCCTTCCCTAGCTGACTCTACTTGTTTCTCTCTGGGCTACAGACTGTATGCTAGAAGGGGGTTTTATTGCCTTGGGTCGTAAATTCCAGGCTCAGAGGAAAGTCCCTCACCCCTCCCACCTTCACCAGTCAGAACTGGAAAAATGGCTCCAAAAATTCATGAAAGATTCTTTGTTTAGTTTTTGTTAGATATTAGGCAACGATTTAAGCTAGAAATACGAAAATATATATTTTTATTCTCACTCGGTGTATCTACACAACCCGCGAAACACGAGCTTCTAACTCCATCTGGTAAAGAAGTAGGGATTTCTCTGGAAATATGTATCCCAGATAGGACATATTTGATCTCATTAGAATGCCCACGTTAATCTGAGATGAATGATGAGTTTGGTAGAACTATGGCGTGTTTTGTAGTGAAGTTATAGAAATTAGAAAGAATAGTTTAAAGTTTAGGCAGAATGTAGAGAGAGAAGGGTCTGGATAAGCCAGCCCTTCTGTGATGTCAAAGCCGGAAGGTATTAAGTTGTCGCAGGCTGCCCAGCTGAGTCTCTCTGCTAGATCTCTTCCTGACTGCTTGTCTCCTGAAGCCAGCAGCACGTCCAAATGAGCTGGGACATATGGAAAAACTCCACTAGCCTGGATGCTTGTCATGCTTTTAACATGTGAGTGTTATCTGTTCTCTTTTATTCCCTTTATGTTATAATTACCCATGTACATATTTGCAATTGTCTCATTTGTAACTTTTTTATAAAATATTTTTGATAACGCACTGCCTAATTTTTAATGGGATATACTATTATATGTTAGTTCTTCTCCATGCTCTAAAAACCGTACCCTAAGTCTTCTGAAGGGAAAACGCTACTGTTACTGTTGTGTTGGGTTAGCTTCGGACCCGTTTAATCGAAGCTGGTGGCAGCGAAAGTGCGCTGACTGTTGGATTATGCTGAAGCAACTGCGGGTTTGATAATTATTGTTCCTGCCTGAGTGGGAGTAGTTTACCGCGTCGCTGCAGCGTGCCCAATAGCCAGTACATAGCAGGCAGCCTTCCTGGCGACTAATTACCCAGGGTGCAGTACCTAATCTGACCTGAAAGTAAGGGGGCGCCAGAGAGCTGCAAGTGTTAAGTGGAACTGTAAGCGGGATATACATAAATCCCTGCAGTTTGTGGTATATTGAAAGCAGTGGGATACCTAGAATAAGCCCCTGCTGTAAGCAAGAGGCCAATAGCCTTGTGTGTGGTTTTTTATCACATCGTGGAGTGGAGGGATAACTAAGATAAGCCCCCCTACACATGTGATAGCCGTCTGTTGGCCTGAAGTCACCTCAATCCGTGACGTAGGGGTGACGGTCACGGTGGGAATCCTGACCCAGTGTTGACAGCGGTCAGGGGAATCGTGACAGAGGTGCACTGCGAATGTCAACAAACAAGGAAAAGAACTAGCTTGCATTGGCCGGGAATCGAACCCGGGCCTCCCGCGTGGCAGGCGAGAATTCTACCACTGAACCACCAATGCTTGGATGTGTCTTTTCTCTCTGTGGTGTCCACCAGTCTCAGGGTCTCTCTCTGTGGTGTCCACCAGTCCCAGGGTCTGATGGCCACCTTCGGCCGACTGGACCGCGTGCAGCTCCGCAGGGCCGGTGGTCGACGGAAGCCCGGCTAGCTCAGTCGGTAGAGCATGAGACTCTTAATCTCAGGGTCGTGGGTTCGAGCCCCACGTTGGGCGGTTTCTTATTGCCTCCTTTTACTGCTTGTGCTAACTCCTGTCAACCCAGATGGCCCCTTGTGAAATGCCCCTTCTGCTGCAAAACATGAGAAACTGCCTAGTCCTGGATGATGAAGGGAAGGCCCAAAAGGATGGGGAGCCAAAGAAGAGCAGCGTGAGCCCTGTGGTTTTTGAAAGTGTCTGCAGAGTCAATGATGAAACGAGGTTGTCACGATATGGTATGAAATATCATATAAGTTTAGTTGCTCTTCAGCTCATAAGGTGGGCTAAACCCCCCCTTCCCTAGCTGACTCTACTTGTTTCTCTCTGGGCTACAGACTGTATGCTAGAAGGGGGTTTTATTGCCTTGGGTCGTAAATTCCAGGCTCAGAGGAAAGTCCCTCACCCCTCCCACCTTCACCAGTCAGAACTGGAAAAATGGCTCCAAAAATTCATGAAAGATTCTTTGTTTAGTTTTTGTTAGATATTAGGCAACGATTTAAGCTAGAAATACGAAAATATATATATTTTTATTCTCACTCGGTGTATCTACACAACCCGCGAAACACGAGCTTCTAACTCCATCTGGTAAAGAAGTAGGGATTTCTCTGGAAATATGTATCCCAGATAGGACATATTTGATCTCATTAGAATGCCCACGTTAATCTGAGATGAATGATGAGTTTGGTAGAACTATGGCGTGTTTTGTAGTGAAGTTATAGAAATTAGAAAGAATAGTTTAAAGTTTAGGCAGAATGTAGAGAGAGGAGGGTCTGGATAAGCCAGCCCTTCTGTGATGTCAAAGCCGGAAGGTATTAAGTTGTCGCAGGCTGCCCAGCTGAGTCTCTCTGCTAGATCTCTTCCTGACTGCTTGTCTCCTGAAGCCAGCAGCACGTCCAAATGAGCTGGGACATATGGAAAAACTCCACTAGCCTGGATGCTTGTCATGCTTTTAACATGTGAGTGTTATCTGTTCTCTTTTATTCCCTTTTTGTTATAATTACCCATGTACATATTTGCAATTGTCTCATTTATAACTTTTTTATAAAATATTTTTGATAACGCACTGCCTAATTTTTAATGGGATATACTATTATATGTTAGTTCTTCTCCATGCTCTAAAAACCGTACCCTAAGTCTTCTGAAGGGAAAACGCTACTGTTACTGTTGTGTTGGGTTAGCTTCGGACCCGTTTAATCGAAGCTGGTGGCAGCGAAAGTGCGCTGACTGTTGGATTATGCTGAAGCAACTGCGGGTTTGATAATTATTGTTCCTGCCTGAGTGGGAGTAGTTTACCGCGTCGCTGCAGCGTGCCCAATAGCCAGTACATAGCAGGCAGCCTTCCTGGCGACTAATTACCCAGGGTGCAGTACCTAATCTGACCTGAAAGTAAGGGGGCGCCAGAGAGCTGCAAGTGTTAAGTGGAACTGTAAGCGGGATATACATAAATCACTGCAGTTTGTGGTATATTGAAAGCAGTGGGATACCTAGAATAAGCCCCTGCTGTAAGCAAGAGGCCAATAGCCTTGTGTGTGGTTTTTTATCACATCGTGGAGTGGAGGGATAACTAAGATAAGCCCCCCTACACATGTGATAGCCGTCTGTTGGCCTGAAGTCACCTCAATCCGTGACGTAGGGGTGACGGTCACGGTGGGAATCCTGACCCAGTGTTGACAGCGGTCAGGGGAATCGTGACAGAGGTGCACTGCGAATGTCAACAAACAAGGAAAAGAACTAGCTTGCATTGGCCGGGAATCGAACCCGGGCCTCCCGCGTGGCAGGCGAGAATTCTACCACTGAACCACCAATGCTTGGATGTGTCTTTTCTCTCTGTGGTGTCCACCAGTCCCAGGGTCTCTCTCTGTGGTGTCCACCAGTCCCAGGGTCTGATGGCCACCTTCGGCAGACTGGACCGCGTGCAGCTCCGCAGGGCCGGTGGTCGACGGAATCTCGGCTAGCTCAGTCGGTAGAGCATGAGACTCTTAATCTCAGGGTCGTGGGTTCGAGCCCCACGTTGGGCGGTTTCTTATTGCCTCCTTTTACTGCTTGTGCTAACTCCTGTCAACCCAGATGGCCCCTTGTGAAATGCCCCTTCTGCTGCAAAACATGAGAAACTGCCTAGTCCTGGATGATGAAGGGAAGGCCCAAAAGGATGGGGAGCCAAAGAAGAGCAGCGTGAGCCCTGTGGTTTTTGAAAGTGTCTGCAGAGTCAATGATGAAACGAGGTGCACTGCGAATGTCAACAAACAAGGAAAAGAACTAGCTTGCATTGGCCGGGAATCGAACCCGGGCCTCCCGCGTGGCAGGCGAGAATTCTACCACTGAACCACCAATGCTTGGATGTGTCTTTTCTCTCTGTGGTGTCCACCAGTCCCAGGGTCTCTCTCTGTGGTGTCCACCAGTCCCAGGGTCTGATGGCCACCTTCGGCCGACTGGACCACGTGCAGCTCCGCAGGGCCGGTGGTCGGTGGAAGCCCGGCTAGCTCAGTCGGTAGAGCATGAGACTCTTAATCTCAGGGTCGTGGGTTCGAGCCCCACGTTGGGTGGTTTCTTATTGCCTCCTTTTACTGCTTGTGCTAACTCCTGTCAACCCAGATGGCCCCTTGTGAAATGCCCCTTCTGCTGCAAAACATGAGAAACTGCCTAGTCCTGGATGATGAAGGGAAGGCCCAAAAGGATGGGGAGCCAAAGAAGAGCAGCGTGAGCCCTGTGGTTTTTGAAAGTGTCTGCAGAGTCAATGATGAAACGAGGTTGTCACGATATGGTATGAAATATCATATAAGTTTAGTTGCTCTTCAGCTCATAAGGTAGGCTAAACCCCCCCTTCCCTAGCTGACTCTACTTGTTTCTCTCTGGGCTACAGACTGTATGCTAGAAGGGGGTTTTATTGCCTTGGGTCGTAAATTCCAGGCTCAGAGGAAAGTCCCTCACCCCTCCCACCTTCACCAGTCAGAACTGGAAAAATGGCTCCAAAAATTCATGAAAGATTCTTTGTTTAGTTTTTGTTAGATATTAGGCAACGATTTAAGCTAGAAATACGAAAATATATATTTTTATTCTCACTCGGTGTATCTACACAACCCGCGAAACACGAGCTTCTAACTCCATCTGGTAAAGAAGTAGGGATTTCTCTGGAAATATGTATCCCAGATAGGACATATTTGATCTCATTAGAATGCCCACGTTAATCTGAGATGAATGATGAGTTTGGTAGAACTATGGCGTGTTTTGTAGTGAAGTTATAGAAATTAGAAAGAATAGTTTAAAGTTTAGGCAGAATGTAGAGAGAGGAGGGTCTGGATAAGCCAGCCCTTCTGTGATGTCAAAGCCGGAAGGTATTAAGTTGTCGCAGGCTGCCCAGCTGAGTCTCTCTGCTAGATCTCTTCCTGACTGCTTGTCTCCTGAAGCCAGCAGCACGTCCAAATGAGCTGGGACATATGGAAAAACTCCACTAGCCTGGATGCTTGTCATGCTTTTAACATGTGAGTGTTATCTGTTCTCTTTTATTCCCTTTATGTTATAATTACCCATGTACATATTTGCAATTGTCTCATTTGTAACTTTTTTATAAAATATTTTTGATAACGCACTGCTTAATTTTTAATGGGATATACTATTATATGTTAGTTCTTCTCCATGCTCTAAAAACCGTACCCTACGTCTTCTGAAGGGAAAACGCTACTGTTACTGTTGTGTTGGGTTAGCTTCGGACCCGTTTAATCGAAGCTGGTGGCAGCGAAAGTGCGCTGACTGTTGGATTATGCTGAAGCAACTGCGGGTTTGATAATTATTGTTCCTGCCTGAGTGGGAGTAGTTTACCGCGTCGCTGCAGCGTGCCCAATAGCCAGTACATAGCAGGCAGCCTTCCTGGCGACTAATTACCCAGGGTGCAGTACCTAATCTGACCTGAAAGTAAGGGGGCGCCAGAGAGCTGCAAGTGTTAAGTGGAACTGTAAGCGGGATATACATAAATCCCTGCAGTTTGTGGTATATTGAAAGCAGTGGGATACCTAGAATAAGCCCCTGCTGTAAGCAAGAGGCCAATAGCCTTGTGTGTGGTTTTTTATCACATCGTGGAGTGGAGGGATAACTAAGATAAGCCCCCCTACACATGTGATAGCCGTCTGTTGGCCTGAAGTCACCTCAATCCGTGACGTAGGGGTGACGGTCACGGTGGGAATCCTGACCCAGTGTTGACAGCGGTCAGGGGAATCGTGACCGAGGTGCACTGCGAATGTCAACAAACAAGGAAAAGAACTAGCTTGCATTGGCCGGGAATCGAACCCGGGCCTCCCGCGTGGCAGGCGAGAATTCTACCACTGAACCACCAATGCTTGGATGTGTCTTTTCTCTCTGTGGTGTCCACCAGTCTCAGGGTCTCTCTCTGTGGTGTCCACCAGTCCCAGGGTCTGATGGCCACCTTCGGCCGACTGCATCACGTGCAGCTCCGCAGGGCCGGTGGTCGACGGAAGCCCGGCTAGCTCAGTCGGTAGAGCATGAGACTCTTAATCTCAGGGTCGTGGGTTCGAGCCCCACGTTGGGTGGTTTCTTATTGCCTCCTTTTACTGCTTGTGCTAACTCCTGTCAACCCAGATGGCCCCTTGTGAAATGCCCCTTCTGCTGCAAAACATGAGAAACTGCCTAGTCCTGGATGATGAAGGGAAGGCCCAAAAGGATGGGGAGCCAAAGAAGAGCAGCGTGAGCCCTGTGGTTTTTGAAAGTGTCTGCAGAGTCAATGATGAAACGAGGTTGTCACGATATGGTATGAAATATCATATAAGTTTAGTTGCTCTTCAGCTCATAAGGTGGGCTAAACCCCCCCTTCCCTAGCTGACTCTACTTGTTTCTCTCTGGGCTACAGACTGTATGCTAGAAGGGGGTTTTATTGCCTTGGGTCGTAAATTCCAGGCTCAGAGGAAAGTCCCTCACCCCTCCCACCTTCACCAGTCAGAACTGGAAAAATGGCTCCAAAAATTCATGAAAGATTCTTTGTTTAGTTTTTGTTAGATATTAGGCAACGATTTAAGCTAGAAATACGAAAATATATATTTTTATTCTCACTCGGTGTATCTACACAACCCGCGAAACACGAGCTTCTAACTCCATCTGGTAAAGAAGTAGGGATTTCTCTGGAAATATGTATCCCAGATAGGACATATTTGATCTCATTAGAATGCCCACGTTAATCTGAGATGAATGATGAGTTTGGTAGAACTATGGCGTGTTTTGTAGTGAAGTTATAGAAATTAGAAAGAATAGTTTAAAGTTTAGGCAGAATGTAGAGAGAGGACGGTCTGGATAAGCCAGCCCTTCTGTGATGTCAAAGCCGGAAGGTATTAAGTTGTCGCAGGCTGCCCAGCTGAGTCTCTCTGCTAGATCTCTTCCTGACTGCTTGTCTCCTGAAGCCAGCAGCACGTCCAAATGAGCTGGGACATATGGAAAAACTCCACTAGCCTGGATGCTTGTCATGCTTTTAACATGTGAGTGTTATCTGTTCTCTTTTATTCCCTTTATGTTATAATTACCCATGTACATATTTGCAATTGTCTCATTTGTAACTTTTTTATAAAATATTTTTGATAACGCACTGCCTAATTTTTAATGGGATATACTATTATATGTTAGTTCTTCTCCATGCTCTAAAAACCGTACCCTAAGTCTTCTGAAGGGAAAACGCTACTGTTACTGTTGTGTTGGGTTAGCTTCGGACCCGTTTAATCGAAGCTGGTGGCAGCGAAAGTGCGCTGACTGTTGGATTATGCTGAAGCAACTGCGGGTTTGATAATTATTGTTCCTGCCTGAGTGGGAGTAGTTTACCGCGTCGCTGCAGCGTGCCCAATAGCCAGTACATAGCAGGCAGCCTTCCTGGCGACTAATTACCCAGGGTGCAGTACCTAATCTGACCTGAAAGTAAGGGGCGCCAGAGAGCTGCAAGTGTTAAGTGGAACTGTAAGCGGGATATACATAAATCCCTGCAGTTTGTGGTATATTGAAAGCAGTGGGATACCTAGAATAAGCCCCTGCTGTAAGCAAGAGGCCAATAGCCTTGTGTGTGGTTTTTTATCACATCGTGGAGTGGAGGGATAACTAAGATAAGCCCCCCTACACATGTGATAGCCGTCTGTTGGCCTGAAGTCACCTCAATCCGTGACGTAGGGGTGACGGTCACGGTGGGAATCCTGACCCAGTGTTGACAGCGGTCAGGGGAATCGTGACAGAGGTGCACTGCGAATGTCAACAAACAAGGAAAAGAACTAGCTTGCATTGGCCGGGAATCGAACCCGGGCCTCCCGCGTGGCAGGCGAGAATTCTACCACTGAACCACCAATGCTTGGATGTGTCTTTTCTCTCTGTGGTGTCCACCAGTCGCAGGGTCTCTCTCTGTGGTGTCCACCAGTCCCAGGGTCTGATGGCCACCTTCGGCCGACTGGACCGCGTGCAGCTCCGCAGGGCCGGTGGTCGACGGAAGCCCGGCTAGCTCAGTCGGTAGAGCATGAGACTCTTAATCTCAGGGTCGTGGGTTCGAGCCCCACGTTGGGCGGTTTCTTATTGCCAGGGTCTGATGGCCACCTTCAGCAGGGATATACATAAATCCCTGCAGTTTGTGGTATATTGAAAGCAGTGGGATACCTAGAATAAGCCCCTGCTGTAAGCAAGAGGCCAATAGCCTTGTGTGTGGTTTTTTATCACATCGTGGAGTGGAGGGATAACTAAGATACTTTTACTGCTTGTGCTAACTCCTGTCAACCCAGATGGCCCCTTGTGAAATGCCCCTTCTGCTGCAAAACATGAGAAACTGCCTAGTCCTGGATGATGAAGGGAAGGCCCAAAAGGATGGGGAGCCAAAGAAGAGCAGCGTGAGCCCTGTGGTTTTTGAAAGTGTCTGCAGAGTCAATGATGAAACGAGGTTGTCACGATATGGTATGAAATATCATATAAGTTTAGTTGCTCTTCAGCTCATAAGGTGGGCTAAACCCCCCCTTCCCTAGCTGACTCTACTTGTTTCTCTCTGGGCTACAGACTGTATGCTAGAAGGGGGTTTTATTGCCTTGGGTCGTAAATTCCAGGCTCAGAGGAAAGTCCCTCTCCCCTCCCACCTTCACCAGTCAGAACTGGAAAAATGGCTCCAAAAATTCATGAAAGATTCTTTGTTTAGTTTTTGTTAGATATTAGGCAACGATTTAAGCTAGAAATACGAAAATATATATTTTTATTCTCACTCGGTGTATCTACACAACCCGCGAAACACGAGCTTCTAACTCCATCTGGTAAAGAAGTAGGGATTTCTCTGGAAATATGTATCCCAGATAGGACATATTTGATCTCATTAGAATGCCCACGTTAATCTGAGATGAATGATGAGTTTGGTAGAACTATGGCGTGTTTTGTAGTGAAGTTATAGAAATTAGAAAGAATAGTTTAAAGTTTAGGCAGAATGTAGAGAGAGGAGGGTCTGGATAAGCCAGCCCTTCTGTGATGTCAAAGCCGGAAGGTATTAAGTTGTCGCAGGCTGCCCAGCTGAGTCTCTCTGCTAGATCTCTTCCTGACTGCTTGTCTCCTGAAGCCAGCAGCACGTCCAAATGAGCTGGGACATATGGAAAAACTCCACTAGCCTGGATGCTTGTCATGCTTTTAACATGTGAGTGTTATCTGTTCTCTTTTATTCCCTTTATGTTATAATTACCCATGTACATATTTGCAATTGTCTCATTTGTAACTTTTTTATAAAATATTTTTGATAACGCACTGCCTAATTTTTAATGGGATATACTATTATATGTTAGTTCTTCTCCATGCTCTAAAAACCGTACCCTAAGTCTTCTGAAGGGAAAACGCTACTGTTACTGTTGTGTTGGGTTAGCTTCGGACCCGTTTAATCGAAGCTGGTGGCAGCGAAGGTGCGCTGACTGTTGGATTATGCTGAAGCAACTGCGGGTTTGATAATTATTGTTCCTGCCTGAGTGGGAGTAGTTTACCGCGTCGCTGCAGCGTGCCCAATAGCCAGTACATAGCAGGCAGCCTTCCTGGCGACTAATTACCCAGGGTGCAGTACCTAATCTGACCTGAAAGTAAGGGGGCGCCAGAGAGCTGCAAGTGTTAAGTGGAACTGTAAGCGGGATATACATAAATCCCTGCAGTTTGTGGTATATTGAAAGCAGTGGGATACCTAGAATAAGCCCCTGCTGTAAGCAAGAGGCCAATAGCCTTGTGTGTGGTTTTTTATCACATCGTGGAGTGGAGGGATAACTAAGATAAGCCCCCCTACACATGTGATAGCCGTCTGTTGGCCTGAAGTCACCTCAATCCGTGACGTAGGGGTGACGGTCACGGTGGGAATCCTGACCCAGTGTTGACAGCGGTCAGGGGAATCGTGACAGAGGTGCACTGCGAATGTCAACAAACAAGGAAAAGAACTAGCTTGCATTGGCCGGGAATCGAACCCGGGCCTCCCGCGTGGCAGGCGAGAATTCTACCACTGAACCACCAATGCTTGGATGTGTCTTTTCTCTCTGTGGTGTCCACCAGTCCCAGGGTCTCTCTCTGTGGTGTCCACCAGTCCCAGGGTCTGATGGCCACCTTCGGCCGACTGAACCGCGTGCAGCTCCGCAGGGCCGGTGGTCGACGGAAGCCCGGCTAGCTCAGTCGGTAGAGCATGAGACTCTTAATCTCAGGGTCGTGGGTTCGAGCCCCACGTTGGGCGGTTTCTTATTGCCTCCTTTTACTGCTTGTGCTAACTCCTGTCAACCCAGATGGCCCCTTGTGAAATGCCCCTTCTGCTGCAAAACATGAGAAACTGCCTAGTCCTGGATGATGAAGGGAAGGCCCAAAAGGATGGGGAGCCAAAGAAGAGCAGCGTGAGCCCTGTGGTTTTTGAAAGTGTCTGCAGAGTCAATGATGAAACGAGGTTGTCACGATATGGTATGAAATATCATATAAGTTTAGTTGCTCTTCAGCTCATAAGGTGGGCTAAACCCCCCCTTCCCTAGCTGACTCTACTTGTTTCTCTCTGGGCTACAGACTGTATGCTAGAAGGGGGTTTTATTGCCTTGGGTCGTAAATTCCAGGCTCAGAGGAAAGTCCCTCACCCCTCCCACCTTCACCAGTCAGAACTGGAAAAATGGCTCCAAAAATTCATGAAAGATTCTTTGTTTAGTTTTTGTTAGATATTAGGCAACGATTTAAGCTAGAAATACGAAAATATATATTTTTATTCTCACTCGGTGTATCTACACAACCCGCGAAACACGAGCTTCTAACTCCATCTGGTAAAGAAGTAGGGATTTCTCTGGAAATATGTATCCCAGATAGGACATATTTGATCTCATTAGAATGCCCACGTTAATCTGAGATGAATGATGAGTTTGGTAGAACTATGGCGTGTTTTGTAGTGATGTTATAGAAATTAGAAAGAATAGTTTAAAGTTTAGGCAGAATGTAGAGAGAGGAGGGTCTGGATAAGCCAGCCCTTCTGTGATGTCAAAGCCGGAAGGTATTAAGTTGTCGCAGGCTGCCCAGCTGAGTCTCTCTGCTAGATCTCTTCCTGACTGCTTGTCTCCTGAAGCCAGCAGCACGTCCAAATGAGCTGGGACATATGGAAAAACTCCACTAGCCTGGATGCTTGTCATGCTTTTAACATGTGAGTGTTATCTGTTCTCTTTTATTCCCTTTATGTTATAATTACCCATGTACATATTTGCAATTGTCTCATTTGTAACTTTTTTATAAAATATTTTTGATAACGCACTGCCTAATTTTTAATGGGATATACTATTATATGTTAGTTCTTCTCCATGCTCTAAAAACCGTACCCTAAGTCTTCTGAAGGGAAAACGCTACTGTTACTGTTGTGTTGGGTTAGCTTTGGACCCGTTTAATCGAAGCTGGTGGCAGCGAAAGTGCGCTGACTGTTGGATTATGCTGAAGCAACTGCGGGTTTGATAATTATTGTTCCTGCCTGAGTGGGAGTAGTTTACCGCGTCGCTGCAGCGTGCCCAATAGCCAGTACATAGCAGGCAGCCTTCCTGGCGACTAATTACCCAGGGTGCAGTACCTAATCTGACCTGAAAGTAAGGGGGCGCCAGAGAGCTGCAAGTGTTAAGTGGAACTGTAAGCGGGATATACATAAATCCCTGCAGTTTGTGGTATATTGAAAGCAGTGGGATACCTAGAATAAGCCCCTGCTGTAAGCAAGAGGCCAATAGCCTTGTGTGTGGTTTTTTATCACATCGTGGAGTGGAGGGATAACTAAGATAAGCCCCCCTACACATGTGATAGCCGTCTGTTGGCCTGAAGTCACCTCAATCCATGACGTAGGGGTGACGGTCACGGTGGGAATCCTGACCCAGTGTTGACAGCGGTCAGGGGAATCGTGACAGAGGTGCACTGCGAATGTCAACAAACAAGGAAAAGAACTAGCTTGCATTGGCCGGGAATCGAACCCGGGCCTCCCGCGTGGCAGGCGAGAATTCTACCACTGAACCACCAATGCTTGGATGTGTCTTTTCTCTCTGTGGTGTCCACCAGTCCCAGGGTCTCTCTCTGTGGTGTCCACCAGTCCCAGGGTCTGATGGCCACCTTCGGCCGACTGGACCGCGTGCAGCTCCGCAGGGCCGGTGGTCGACGGAAGCCCGGCTAGCTCAGTCGGTAGAGCATGAGACTCTTAATCTCAGGGTCGTGGGTTCGAGCCCCACGTTGGGCGGTTTCTTATTGCCTCCTTTTACTGCTTGTGCTAACTCCTGTCAACCCAGATGGCCCCTTGTGAAATGCCCCTTCTGCTGCAAAACATGAGAAACTGCCTAGTCCTGGATGATGAAGGGAAGGCCCAAAAGGATGGGGAGCCAAAGAAGAGCAGCGTGAGCCCTGTGGTTTTTGAAAGTGTCTGCAGAGTCAATGATGAAACGAGGTGCACTGCGAATGTCAACAAACAAGGAAAAGAACTAGCTTGCATTGGCCGGGAATCGAACCCGGGCCTCCCGCGTGGCAGGCGAGAATTCTACCACTGAACCACCAATGCTTGGATGTGTCTTTTCTCTCTGTGGTGTCCACCAGTCCCAGGGTCTCTCTCTGTGGTGTCCACCAGTCCCAGGGTCTGATGGCCACCTTCGGCCGACTGGACCGCGTGCAGCTCCGCAGGGCCGGTGGTCGACGGAAGCCCGGCTAGCTCAGTCGGTAGAGCATGAGACTCTTAATCTCAGGGTCGTGGGTTCGAGCCCCACGTTGGGCGGTTTCTTATTGCCTCCTTTTACTGCTTGTGCTAACTCCTGTCAACCCAGATGGCCCCTTGTGAAATGCCCCTTCTGCTGCAAAACATGAGAAACTGCCTAGTCCTGGATGATGAAGGGAAGGCCCAAAAGGATGGGGAGCCAAAGAAGAGCAGCGTGAGCCCTGTGGTTTTTGAAAGTGTCTGCAGAGTCAATGATGAAACGAGGTTGTCACGATATGGTATGAAATATCATATAAGTTTAGTTGCTCTTCAGCTCATAAGGTGGGCTAAACCCCCCCTTCCCTAGCTGACTCTACTTGTTTCTCTCTGGGCTACAGACTGTATGCTAGAAGGGGGTTTTATTGCCTTGGGTCGTAAATTCCAGGCTCAGAGGAAAGTCCCTCACCCCTCCCACCTTCACCAGTCAGAACTGGAAAAATGGCTCCAAAAATTCATGAAAGATTCTTTGTTTAGTTTTTGTTAGATATTAGGCAACGATTTAAGCTAGAAATACGAAAATATATATTTTTATTCTCACTCGGTGTATCTACACAACCCGCGAAACACGAGCTTCTAACTCCATCTGGTAAAGAAGTAGGGATTTCTCTGGAAATATGTATCCCAGATAGGACATATTTGATCTCATTAGAATGCCCACGTTAATCTGAGATGAATGATGAGTTTGGTAGAACTATGGCGTGTTTTGTAGTGAAGTTATAGAAATTAGAAAGAATAGTTTAAAGTTTAGGCAGAATGTAGAGAGAGGAGGGTCTGGATAAGCCAGCCCTTCTGTGATGTCAAAGCCGGAAGGTATTAAGTTGTCGCACGCTGCCCAGCTGAGTCTCTCTGCTAGATCTCTTCCTGACTGCTTGTCTCCTGAAGCCAGCAGCACGTCCAAATGAGCTGGGACATATGGAAAAACTCCACTAGCCTGGATGCTTGTCATGCTTTTAACATGTGAGTGTTATCTGTTCTCTTTTATTCCCTTTATGTTATAATTACCCATGTACATATTTGCAATTGTCTCATTTGTAACTTTTTTATAAAATATTTTTGATAACGCACTGCCTAATTTTTAATGGGATATACTATTATATGTTAGTTCTTCTCCATGCTCTAAAAACCGTACCCTAAGTCTTCTGAAGGGAAAACGCTACTGTTACTGTTGTGTTGGGTTAGCTTCGGACCCGTTTAATCGAAGCTGGTGGCAGCGAAAGTGCGCTGACTGTTGGATTATGCTGAAGCAACTGCGGGTTTGATAATTATTGTTCCTGCCTGAGTGGGAGTAGTTTACCGCGTCGCTGCAGCGTGCCCAATAGCCAGTACATAGCAGGCAGCCTTCCTGGCGACTAATTACCCAGGGTGCAGTACCTAACCTGACCTGAAAGTAAGGGGGCGCCAGAGAGCTGCAAGTGTTAAGTGGAACTGTAAGCGGGATATACATAAATCCCTGCAGTTTGTGGTATATTGAAAGCAGTGGGATACCTAGAATAAGCCCCTGCTGTAAGCAAGAGGCCAATAGCCTTGTGTGTGGTTTTTTATCACATCGTGGAGTGGAGGGATAACTAAGATAAGCCCCCCTACACATGTGATAGCCGTCTGTTGGCCTGAAGTCACCTCAATCCGTGACGTAGGGGTGACGGTCACGGTGGGAATCCTGACCCAGTGTTGACAGCGGTCAGGGGAATCGTGACAGAGGTGCACTGCGAATGTCAACAAACAAGGAAAAGAACTAGCTTGCATTGGCCGGGAATCGAACCCGGGCCTCCCGCGTGGCAGGCGAGAATTCTACCACTGAACCACCAATGCTTGGATGTGTCTTTTCTCTCTGTGGTGTCCACCAGTCCCAGGGTCTCTCTCTGTGGTGTCCACCAGTCCCAGGGTCTGATGGCCACCTTCGGCCGACTGGACCGCGTGCAGCTCCGCAGGGCCGGTGGTCGACGGAAGCCCGGCTAGCTCAGTCGGTAGAGCATGAGACTCTTAATCTCAGGGTCGTGGGTTCGAGCCCCACGTTGGGCGGTTTCTTATTGCCTCCTTTAACTGCTTGTGCTAACTCCTGTCAACCCAGATGGCCCCTTGTGAAATGCCCCTTCTGCTGCAAAACATGAGAAACTGCCTAGTCCTGGATGATGAAGGGAAGGCCCAAAAGGATGGGGAGCCAAAGAAGAGCAGCGTGAGCCCTGTGGTTTTTGAAAGTGTCTGCAGAGTCAATGATGAAACGAGGTGCACTGCGAATGTCAACAAACAAGGAAAAGAACTAGCTTGCATTGGCCGGGAATCGAACCCAGGCCTCCCGCGTGGCAGGCGAGAATTCTACCACTGAACCACCAATGCTTGGATGTGTCTTTTCTCTCTGTGGTGTCCACCAGTCCCAGGGTCTCTCTCTGTGGTGTCCACCAGTCCCAGGGTCTGATGGCCACCTTCGGCCGACTGGACCGCGTGCAGCTCCGCAGGGCCGGTGGTCGACGGAAGCCCGGCTAGCTCAGTCGGTAGAGCATGAGACTCTTAATCTCAGGGTCGTGGGTTCGAGCCCCACGTTGGGCGGTTTCTTATTGCCTCCTTTTACTGCTTGTGCTAACTCCTGTCAACCCAGATGGCCCCTTGTGAAATGCCCCTTCTGCTGCAAAACATGAGAAACTGCCTAGTCCTGGATGATGAAGGGAAGGCCCAAAAGGATGGGGAGCCAAAGAAGAGCAGCGTGAGCCCTGTGGTTTTTGAAAGTGTCTGCAGAGTCAATGATGAAACGAGGTTGTCACGATATGGTATGAAATATCATATAAGTTTAGTTGCTCTTCAGCTCATAAGGTGGGCTAAACCCCCCCTTCCCTAGCTGACTCTACTTGTTTCTCTCTGGGCTACAGACTGTATGCTAGAAGGGGGTTTTATTGCCTTGGGTCGTAAATTCCAGGCTCAGAGGAAAGTCCCTCACCCCTCCCACCTTCACCAGTCAGAACTGGAAAAATGGCTCCAAAAATTCATGAAAGATTCTTTGTTTAGTTTTTGTTAGATATTAGGCAACGATTTAAGCTAGAAATACGAAAATATATATTTTTATTCTCACTCGGTGTATCTACACAACCCGCGAAACACGAGCTTCTAACTCCATCTGGTAAAGAAGTAGGGATTTCTCTGGAAATATGTATCCCAGATAGGACATATTTGATCTCATTAGAATGCCCACGTTAATCTGAGATGAATGATGAGTTTGGTAGAACTATGGCGTGTTTTGTAGTGAAGTTATAGAAATTAGAAAGAATAGTTTAAAGTTTAGGCAGAATGTAGAGAGAGGAGGGTCTGGATAAGCCAGCCCTTCTGTGATGTCAAAGCCGGAAGGTATTAAGTTGTCGCAGGCTGCCCAGCTGAGTCTCTCTGCTAGATCTCTTCCTGACTGCTTGTCTCCTGAAGCCAGCAGCACGTCCAAATGAGCTGGGACATATGGAAAAACTCCACTAGCCTGGATGCTTGTCATGCTTTTAACATGTGAGTGTTATCTGTTCTCTTTTATTCCCTTTATGTTATAATTACCCATGTACATATTTGCAATTGTCTCATTTGTAACTTTTTTATAAAATATTTTTGATAACGCACTGCCTAATTTTTAATGGGATATACTATTATATGTTAGTTCTTCTCCATGCTCTAAAAACCGTACCCTAAGTCTTCTGAAGGGAAAACGCTACTGTTACTGTTGTGTTGGGTTAGCTTCGGACCCGTTTAATCGAAGCTGGTGGCAGCGAAAGTGCGCTGACTGTTGGATTATGCTGAAGCAACTGCGGGTTTGATAATTATTGTTCCTGCCTGAGTGGGAGTAGTTTACCGCGTCGCTGCAGCGTGCCCAATAGCCAGTACATAGCAGGCAGCCTTCCTGGCGACTAATTACCCAGGGTGCAGTACCTAACCTGACCTGAAAGTAAGGGGGCGCCAGAGAGCTGCAAGTGTTAAGTGGAACTGTAAGCGGGATATACATAAATCCCTGCAGTTTGTGGTATATTGAAAGCAGTGGGATACCTAGAATAAGCCCCTGCTGTAAGCAAGAGGCCAATAGCCTTGTGTGTGGTTTTTTATCACATCGTGGAGTGGAGGGATAACTAAGATAAGCCCCCCTACACATGTGATAGCCGTCTGTTGGCCTGAAGTCACCTCAATCCGTGACGTAGGGGTGACGGTCACGGTGGGAATCCTGACCCAGTGTTGACAGCGGTCAGGGGAATCGTGACAGAGGTGCACTGCGAATGTCAACAAACAAGGAAAAGAACTAGCTTGCATTGGCCGGGAATCGAACCCGGGCCTCCCGCGTGGCAGGCGAGAATTCTACCACTGAACCACCAATGCTTGGATGTGTCTTTTCTCTCTGTGGTGTCCACCAGTCCCAGGGTCTCTCTCTGTGGTGTCCACCAGTCCCAGGGTCTGATGGCCACCTTCGGCCGACTGGACCGCGTGCAGCTCCGTAGGGCCGGTGGTCGACGGAAGCCCGGCTAGCTCAGTCGGTAGAGCATGAGACTCTTAATCTCAGGGTCGTGGGTTCGAGCCCCACGTTGGGCGGTTTCTTATTGCCTCCTTTTACTGCTTGTGCTAACTCCTGTCAACCCAGATGGCCCCTTGTGAAATGCCCCTTCTGCTGCAAAACATGAGAAACTGCCTAGTCCTGGATGATGAAGGGAAGGCCCAAAAGGATGGGGAGCCAAAGAAGAGCAGCGTGAGCCCTGTGGTTTTTGAAAGTGTCTGCAGAGTCAATGATGAAACGAGGTGCACTGCGAATGTCAACAAACAAGGAAAAGAACTAGCTTGCATTGGCCGGGAATCGAACCCAGGCCTCCCGCGTGGCAGGCGAGAATTCTACCACTGAACCACCAATGCTTGGATGTGTCTTTTCTCTCTGTGGTGTCCACCAGTCCCAGGGTCTCTCTCTGTGGTGTCCACCAGTCCCAGGGTCTGATGGCCACCTTCGGCCGACTGGACCGCGTGCAGCTCCGCAGGGCCGGTGGTCGACGGAAGCCCGGCTAGCTCAGTCGGTAGAGCATGAGACTCTTAATCTCAGGGTCGTGGGTTCGAGCCCCACGTTGGGCGGTTTCTTATTGCCTCCTTTTACTGCTTGTGCTAACTCCTGTCAACCCAGATGGCCCCTTGTGAAATGCCCCTTCTGCTGCAAAACATGAGAAACTGCCTAGTCCTGGATGATGAAGGGAAGGCCCAAAAGGATGGGGAGCCAAAGAAGAGCAGCGTGAGCCCTGTGGTTTTTGAAAGTGTCTGCAGAGTCAATGATGAAACGAGGTTGTCACGATATGGTATGAAATATCATATAAGTTTAGTTGCTCTTCAGCTCATAAGGTGGGCTAAACCCCCCCTTCCCTAGCTGACTCTACTTGTTTCTCTCTGGGCTACAGACTGTATGCTAGAAGGGGGTTTTATTGCCTTGGGTCGTAAATTCCAGGCTCAGAGGAAAGTCCCTCACCCCTCCCACCTTCACCAGTCAGAACTGGAAAAATGGCTCCAAAAATTCATGAAAGATTCTTTGTTTAGTTTTTGTTAGATATTAGGCAACGATTTAAGCTAGAAATACGAAAATATATATTTTTATTCTCACTCGGTGTATCTACACAACCCGCGAAACACGAGCTTCTAACTCCATCTGGTAAAGAAGTAGGGATTTCTCTGGAAATATGTATCCCAGATAGGACATATTTGATCTCATTAGAATGCCCACGTTAATCTGAGATGAATGATGAGTTTGGTAGAACTATGGCGTGTTTTGTAGTGAAGTTATAGAAATTAGAAAGAATAGTTTAAAGTTTAGGCAGAATGTAGAGAGAGGAGGGTCTGGATAAGCCAGCCCTTCTGTGATGTCAAAGCCGGAAGGTATTAAGTTGTCGCAGGCTGCCCAGCTGAGTCTCTCTGCTAGATCTCTTCCTGACTGCTTGTCTCCTGAAGCCAGCAGCACGTCCAAATGAGCTGGGACATATGGAAAAACTCCACTAGCCTGGATGCTTGTCATGCTTTTAACATGTGAGTGTTATCTGTTCTCTTTTATTCCCTTTATGTTATAATTACCCATGTACATATTTGCAATTGTCTCATTTGTAACTTTTTTATAAAATATTTTTGATAACGCACTGCCTAATTTTTAATGGGATATACTATTATATGTTAGTTCTTCTCCATGCTCTAAAAACCGTACCCTAAGTCTTCTGAAGGGAAAACGCTACTGTTACTGTTGTGTTGGGTTAGCTTCCGACCCGTTTAATCGAAGCTGGTGGCAGCGAAAGTGCGCTGACTGTTGGATTATGCTGAAGCAACTGCGGGTTTGATAATTATTGTTCCTGCCTGAGTGGGAGTAGTTTACCGCGTCGCTGCAGCGTGCCCAATAGCCAGTACATAGCAGGCAGCCTTCCTGGCGACTAATTACCCAGGGTGCAGTACCTAATCTGACCTGAAAGTAAGGGGGCGCCAGAGAGCTGCAAGTGTTAAGTGGAACTGTAAGCGGGATATACATAAATCCCTGCAGTTTGTGGTATATTGAAAGCAGTGGGATATCTAGAATAAGCCCCTGCTGTAAGCAAGAGGCCAATAGCCTTGTGTGTGGTTTTTTATCACATCGTGGAGTGGAGGGATAACTAAGATAAGCCCCCCTACACATGTGATAGCCGTCTGTTGGCCTGAAGTCACCTCAATCCGTGACGTAGGGGTGACGGTCACGGTGGGAATCCTGACCCAGTGTTGACAGCGGTCAGGGGAATCGTGACAGAGGTGCACTGCGAATGTCAACAAACAAGGAAAAGAACTAGCTTGCATTGGCCGGGAATCGAACCCGGGCCTCCCGCGTGGCAGGCGAGAATTCTACCACTGAACCACCAATGCTTGGATGTGTCTTTTCTCTCTGTGGTGTCCACCAGTCCCAGGGTCTCTCTCTGTGGTGTCCACCAGTCCCAGGGTCTGATGGCCACCTTCGGCCGACTGGACCGCGTGCAGCTCCGCAGGGCCGGTGGTCGACGGAAGCCCGGCTAGCTCAGTCGGTAGAGCATGAGACTCTTAATCTCAGGGTTGTGGGTTCGAGCCCCACGTTGGGCGGTTTCTTATTGCCTCCTTTTACTGCTTGTGCTAACTCCTGTCAACCCAGATGGCCCCTTGTGAAATGCCCCTTCTGCTGCAAAACATGAGAAACTGCCTAGTCCTGGATGATGAAGGGAAGGCCCAAAAGGATGGGGAGCCAAAGAAGAGCAGCGTGAGCCCTGTGGTTTTTGAAAGTGTCTGCAGAGTCAATGATGAAACGAGGTGCACTGCGAATGTCAACAAACAAGGAAAAGAACTAGCTTGCATTGGCCGGGAATCGAACCCGGGCCTCCCGCGTGGCATGCGAGAATTCTACCACTGAACCACCAATGCTTGGATGTGTCTTTTCTCTCTGTGGTGTCCACCAGTCCCAGGGTCTCTCTCTGTGGTGTCCACCAGTCCCAGGGTCTGATGGCCACCTTCGGCCGACTGGACCGCGTGCAGCTCCGCAGGGCCGGTGGTCGACGGAAGCCCGGCTAGCTCAGTCGGTAGAGCATGAGACTCTTAATCTCAGGGTCGTGGGTTCGAGCCCCACGTTGGGCGGTTTCTTATTGCCTCCTTTTACTGCTTGTGCTAACTCCTGTCAACCCAGATGGCCCCTTGTGAAATGCCCCTTCTGCTGCAAAACATGAGAAACTGCCTAGTCCTGGATGATGAAGGGAAGGCCCAAAAGGATGGGGAGCCAAAGAAGAGCAGCGTGAGCCCTGTGGTTTTTGAAAGTGTCTGCAGAGTCAATGATGAAACGAGGTTGTCACGATATGGTATGAAATATCATATAAGTTTAGTTGCTCTTCAGCTCATAAGGTGGGCTAAACCCCCCCTTCCCTAGCTGACTCTACTTGTTTCTCTCTGGGCTACAGACTGTATGCTAGAAGGGGGTTTTATTGCCTTGGGTCGTAAATTCCAGGCTCAGAGGAAAGTCCCTCACCCCTCCCACCTTCACCAGTCAGAACTGGAAAAATGGCTCCAAAAATTCATGAAAGATTCTTTGTTTAGTTTTTGTTAGATATTAGGCAACGATTTAAGCTAGAAATACGAAAATATATATTTTTATTCTCACTCGGTGTATCTACACAACCCGCGAAACACGAGCTTCTAACTCCATCTGGTAAAGAAGTAGGGATTTCTCTGGAAATATGTATCCCAGATAGGACATATTTGATCTCATTAGAATGCCCACGTTAATCTGAGATGAATGATGAGTTTGGTAGAACTATGGCGTGTTTTGTAGTGAAGTTATAGAAATTAGAAAGAATAGTTTAAAGTTTAGGCAGAATGTAGAGAGAGGAGGGTCTGGATAAGCCAGCCCTTCTGTGATGTCAAAGCCGGAAGGTATTAAGTTGTCGCAGGCTGCCCAGCTGAGTCTCTCTGCTAGATCTCTTCCTGACTGCTTGTCTCCTGAAGCCAGCAGCACGTCCAAATGAGCTGGGACATATGGAAAAACTCCACTAGCCTGGATGCTTGTCATGCTTTTAACATGTGAGTGTTATCTGTTCTCTTTTATTCCCTTTATGTTATAATTACCCATGTACATATTTGCAATTGTCTCATTTGTAACTTTTTTATAAAATATTTTTGATAACGCACTGCCTAATTTTTAATGGGATATACTATTATATGTTAGTTCTTCTCCATGCTCTAAAAACCGTACCCTAAGTCTTCTGAAGGGAAAACGCTACTGTTACTGTTGTGTTGGGTTAGCTTCGGACCCGTTTAATCGAAGCTGGTGGCAGCGAAAGTGCGCTGACTGTTGGATTATGCTGAAGCAACTGCGGGTTTGATAATTATTGTTCCTGCCTGAGTGGGAGTAGTTTACCGCGTCGCTGCAGCGTGTCCAATAGCCAGTACATAGCAGGCAGCCTTCCTGGCGACTAATTACCCAGGGTGCAGTACCTAATCTGACCTGAAAGTAAGGGGGCGCCAGAGAGCTGCAAGTGTTAAGTGGAACTGTAAGCGGGATATACATAAATCCCTGCAGTTTGTGGTATATTGAAAGCAGTGGGATACCTAGAATAAGCCCCTGCTGTAAGCAAGAGGCCAATAGCCTTGTGTGTGGTTTTTTATCACATCGTGGAGTGGAGGGATAACTAAGATAAGCCCCCCTACACATGTGATAGCCGTCTGTTGGCCTGAAGTCACCTCAATCCGTGACGTAGGGGTGACGGTCACGGTGGGAATCCTGACCCAGTGTTGACAGCGGTCAGGGGAATCGTGACAGAGGTGCACTGCGAATGTCAACAAACAAGGAAAAGAACTAGCTTGCATTGGCCGGGAATCGAACCCGGGCCTCCCGCGTGGCAGGCGAGAATTCTACCACTGAACCACCAATGCTTGGATGTGTCTTTTCTCTCTGTGGTGTCCACCAGTCCCAGGGTCTCTCTCTGTGGTGTCCACCAGTCCCAGGGTCTGATGGCCACCTTCGGCCGACTGGACCGCGTGCAGCTCCGCAGGGCCGGTGGTCGACGGAAGCCCGGCTAGCTCAGTCGGTAGAGCATGAGACTCTTAATCTCAGGGTCGTGGGTTCGAGCCCCACGTTGGGCGGTTTCTTAATGCCTCCTTTTACTGCTTGTGCTAACTCCTGTCAACCCAGATGGCCCCTTGTGAAATGCCCCTTCTGCTGCAAAACATGAGAAACTGCCTAGTCCTGGATGATGAAGGGAAGGCCCAAAAGGATGGGGAGCCAAAGAAGAGCAGCGTGAGCCCTGTGGTTTTTGAAAGTGTCTGCAGAGTCAATGATGAAACGAGGTGCACTGCGAATGTCAACAAACAAGGAAAAGAACTAGCTTGCATTGGCCGGGAATCGAACCCGGGCCTCCCGCGTGGCAGGCGAGAATTCTACCACTGAACCACCAATGCTTGGATGTGTCTTTTCTCTCTGTGGTGTCCACCAGTCCCAGGGTCTCTCTCTGTGGTGTCCACCAGTCCCAGGGTCTGATGGCCACCTTCGGCCGACTGGACCGCGTGCAGCTCCGCAGGGCCGGTGGTTGACGGAAGCCCGGCTAGCTCAGTCGGTAGAGCATGAGACTCTTAATCTCAGGGTCGTGGGTTCGAGCCCCACGTTGGGCGGTTTCTTATTGCCTCCTTTTACTGCTTGTGCTAACTCCTGTCAACCCAGATGGCCCCTTGTGAAATGCCCCTTCTGCTGCAAAACATGAGAAACTGCCTAGTCCTGGATGATGAAGGGAAGGCCCAAAAGGATGGGGAGCCAAAGAAGAGCAGCGTGAGCCCTGTGGTTTTTGAAAGTGTCTGCAGAGTCAATGATGAAACGAGGTTGTCACGATATGGTATGAAATATCATATAAGTTTAGTTGCTCTTCAGCTCATAAGGTGGGCTAAACCCCCCCTTCCCTAGCTGACTCTACTTGTTTCTCTCTGGGCTACAGACTGTATGCTAGAAGGGGGTTTTATTGCCTTGGGTCGTAAATTCCAGGCTCAGAGGAAAGTCCCTCACCCCTCCCACCTTCACCAGTCAGAACTGGAAAAATGGCTCCAAAAATTCATGAAAGATTCTTTGTTTAGTTTTTGTTAGATATTAGGCAACGATTTAAGCTAGAAATACGAAAATATATATTTTTATTCTCACTCGGTGTATCTACACAACCCGCGAAACACGAGCTTCTAACTCCATCTGGTAAAGAAGTAGGGATTTCTCTGGAAATATGTATCCCAGATAGGACATATTTGATCTCATTAGAATGCCCACGTTAATCTGAGATGAATGATGAGTTTGGTAGAACTATGGCGTGTTTTGTAGTGAAGTTATAGAAATTAGAAAGAATAGTTTAAAGTTTAGGCAGAATGTAGAGAGAGGAGGGTCTGGATAAGCCAGCCCTTCTGTGATGTCAAAGCCGGAAGGTATTAAGTTGTCGCAGGCTGCCCAGCTGAGTCTCTCTGCTAGATCTCTTCCTGACTGCTTGTCTCCTGAAGCCAGCAGCACGTCCAAATGAGCTGGGACATATGGAAAAACTCCACTTGCCTGGATGCTTGTCATGCTTTTAACATGTGAGTGTTATCTGTTCTCTTTTATTCCCTTTATGTTATAATTACCCATGTACATATTTGCAATTGTCTCATTTGTAACTTTTTTATAAAATATTTTTGATAACGCACTGCCTAATTTTTAACGGGATATACTATTATATGTTAGTTCTTCTCCATGCTCTAAAAACCGTACCCTAAGTCTTCTGAAGGGAAAACGCTACTGTTACTGTTGTGTTGGGTTAGCTTCGGACCCGTTTAATCGAAGCTGGTGGCAGCGAAAGTGCGCTGACTGTTGGATTATGCTGAAGCAACTGCGGGTTTGATAATTATTGTTCCTGCCTGAGTGGGAGTAGTTTACCGCGTCGCTGCAGCGTGCCCAATAGCCAGTACATAGCAGGCAGCCTTCCTGGCGACTAATTACCCAGGGTGCAGTACCTAATCTGACCTGAAAGTAAGGGGGCGCCAGAGAGCTGCAAGTGTTAAGTGGAACTGTAAGCGGGATATACATAAATCCCTGCAGTTTGTGGTATATTGAAAGCAGTGGGATACCTAGAATAAGCCCCTGCTGTAAGCAAGAGGCCAATAGCCTTGTGTGTGGTTTTTTATCACATCGTGGAGTGGAGGGATAACTAAGATAAGCCCCCCTACACATGTGATAGCCGTCTGTTGGCCTGAAGTCACCTCAATCCGTGACGTAGGGGTGACGGTCACGGTGGGAATCCTGACCCAGTGTTGACAGCGGTCAGGGGAATCGTGACAGAGGTGCACTGCGAATGTCAACAAACAAGGAAAAGAACTAGCTTGCATTGGCCGGGAATCGAACCCGGGCCTCCCGCGTGGCAGGCGAGAATTCTACCACTGAACCACCAATGCTTGGATGTGTCTTTTCTCTCTGTGGTGTCCACCAGTCCCAGGGTCTCTCTCTGTGGTGTCCACCAGTCCCAGGGTCTGATGGCCACCTTCGGCCGACTGGACCGCGTGCAGCTCCGCAGGGCCGGTGGTCGACGGAAGCCCGGCTAGCTCAGTCGGTAGAGCATGAGACTCTTAATCTCAGGGTCGTGGGTTTGAGCCCCACGTTGGGCGGTTTCTTATTGCCTCCTTTTACTGCTTGTGCTAACTCCTGTCAACCCAGATGGCCCCTTGTGAAATGCCCCTTCTGCTGCAAAACATGAGAAACTGCCTAGTCCTGGATGATGAAGGGAAGGCCCAAAAGGATGGGGAGCCAAAGAAGAGCAGCGTGAGCCCTGTGGTTTTTGAAAGTGTCTGCAGAGTCAATGATGAAACGAGGTGCACTGCGAATGTCAACAAACAAGGAAAGGAACTAGCTTGCATTGGCCGGGAATCGAACCCGGGCCTCCCGCGTGGCAGGCGAGAATTCTACCACTGAACCACCAATTCTTGGATGTGTCTTTTCTCTCTGTGGTGTCCACCAGTCCCAGGGTCTCTCTCTGTGGTGTCCACCAGTCCCAGGGTCTGATGGCCACCTTCGGCCGACTGGACCGCGTGCAGCTCCGCAGGGCCGGTGGTCGACGGAAGCCCGGCTAGCTCAGTCGGTAGAGCATGAGACTCTTAATCTCAGGGTCGTGGGTTCGAGCCCCACGTTGGGCGGTTTCTTATTGCCTCCTTTTACTGCTTGTGCTAACTCCTGTCAACCCAGATGGCCCCTTGTGAAATGCCCCTTCTGCTGCAAAACATGAGAAACTGCCTAGTCCTGGATGATGAAGGGAAGGCCCAAAAGGATGGGGAGCCAAAGAAGAGCAGCGTGAGCCCTGTGGTTTTTGAAAGTGTCTGCAGAGTCAATGATGAAACGAGGTTGTCACGATATGGTATGAAATATCATATAAGTTTAGTTGCTCTTCAGCTCATAAGGTGGGCTAAACCCCCCCTTCCCTAGCTGACTCTACTTGTTTCTCTCTGGGCTACAGACTGTATGCTAGAAGGGGGTTTTATTGCCTTGGGTCGTAAATTCCAGGCTCAGAGGAAAGTCCCTCACCCCTCCCACCTTCACCAGTCAGAACTGGAAAAATGGCTCCAAAAATTCATGAAAGATTCTTTGTTTAGTTTTTGTTAGATATTAGGCAACGATTTAAGCTAGAAATACGAAAATATATATTTTTATTCTCACTCGGTGTATCTACACAACCCGCGAAACACGAGTTTCTAACTCCATCTGGTAAAGAAGTAGGGATTTCTCTGGAAATATGTATCCCAGATAGGACATATTTGATCTCATTAGAATGCCCACGTTAATCTGAGATGAATGATGAGTTTGGTAGAACTATGGCGTGTTTTGTAGTGATGTTATAGAAATTAGAAAGAATAGTTTAAAGTTTAGGCAGAATGTAGAGAGAGGAGGGTCTGGATAAGCCAGCCCTTCTGTGATGTCAAAGCCGGAAGGTATTAAGTTGTCGCAGGCTGCCCAGCTGAGTCTCTCTGCTAGATCTCTTCCTGACTGCTTGTCTCCTGAAGCCAGCAGCACGTCCAAATGAGCTGGGACATATGGAAAAACTCCACTAGCCTGGATGCTTGTCATGCTTTTAACATGTGAGTGTTATCTGTTCTCTTTTATTCCCTTTATGTTATAATTACCCATGTACATATTTGCAATTGTCTCATTTGTAACTTTTTTATAAAATATTTTTGATAACGCACTGCCTAATTTTTAATGGGATATACTATTATATGTTAGTTCTTCTCCATGCTCTAAAAACCGTACCCTAAGTCTTCTGAAGGGAAAACGCTACTGTTACTGTTGTGTTGGGTTAGCTTCGGACCCGTTTAATCGAAGCAGGTGGCAGCGAAAGTGCGCTGACTGTTGGATTATGCTGAAGCAACTGCGGGTTTGATAATTATTGTTCCTGCCTGAGTGGGAGTAGTTTACCGCGTCGCTGCAGCGTGCCCAATAGCCAGTACATAGCAGGCAGCCTTCCTGGCGACTAATTACCCAGGGTGCAGTACCTAATCTGACCTGAAAGTAAGGGGGCGCCAGAGAGCTGCAAGTGTTAAGTGGAACTGTAAGCGGGATATACATAAATCCCTGCAGTTTGTGGTATATTGAAAGCAGTGGGATACCTAGAATAAGCCCCTGCTGTAAGCAAGAGGCCAATAGCCTTGTGTGTGGTTTTTTATCACATCGTGGAGTGGAGGGATAACTAAGATAAGCCCCCCTACACATGTGATAGCCGTCTGTTGGCCTGAAGTCACCTCAATCCGTGACGTAGGGGTGACGGTCACGGTGGGAATCCTGATCCAGTGTTGACAGCGGTCAGGGGAATCGTGACAGAGGTGCACTGCGAATGTCAACAAACAAGGAAAAGAACTAGCTTGCATTGGCCGGGAATCGAACCCGGGCCTCCCGCGTGGCAGGCGAGAATTCTACCACTGAACCACCAATGCTTGGATGTGTCTTTTCTCTCTGTGGTGTCCACCAGTCCCAGGGTCTCTCTCTGTGGTGTCCACCAGTCCCAGGGTCTGATGGCCACCTTCGGCCGACTGGACCGCGTGCAGCTCCGCAGGGCCGGTGGTCGACGGAAGCCCGGCTAGCTCAGTCGGTAGAGCATGAGACTCTTAATCTCAAGGTCGTGGGTTCGAGCCCCACGTTGGGCGGTTTCTTATTGCCTCCTTTTACTGCTTGTGCTAACTCCTGTCAACCCAGATGGCCCCTTGTGAAATGCCCCTTCTGCTGCAAAACATGAGAAACTGCCTAGTCCTGGATGATGAAGGGAAGGCCCAAAAGGATGGGGAGCCAAAGAAGAGCAGCGTGAGCCCTGTGGTTTTTGAAAGTGTCTGCAGAGTCAATGATGAAACGAGGTTGTCACGATATGGTATGAAATATCATATAAGTTTAGTTGCTCTTCAGCTCATAAGGTGGGCTAAACCCCCCCTTCCCTAGCTGACTCTACTTGTTTCTCTCTGGGCTACAGACTGTATGCTAGAAGGGGGTTTTATTGCCTTGGGTCGTAAATTCCAGGCTCAGAGGAAAGTCCCTCACCCCTCCCACCTTCACCAGTCAGAACTGGAAAAATGGCTCCAAAAATTCATGAAAGATTCTTTGTTTAGTTTTTGTTAGATATTAGGCAACGATTTAAGCTAGAAATACGAAAATATATATTTTTATTCTCACTCGGTGTATCTACACAACCCGCGAAACACGAGCTTCTAACTCCATCTGGTAAAGAAGTAGGGATTTCTCTGGAAATATGTATCCCAGATAGGACATATTTGATCTCATTAGAATGCCCACGTTAATCTGAGATGAATGATGAGTTTGGTAGAACTATGGCGTGTTTTGTAGTGAAGTTATAGAAATTAGAAAGAATAGTTTAAAGTTTAGGCAGAATGTAGAGAGAGGAGGGTCTGGATAAGCCAGCCCTTCTGTGATGTCAAAGCCGGAAGGTATTAAGTTGTCGCAGGCTGCCCAGCTGAGTCTCTCTGCTAGATCTCTTCCTGACTGCTTGTCTCCTGAAGCCAGCAGCACGTCCAAATGAGCTGGGACATATGGAAAAACTCCACTTGCCTGGATGCTTGTCATGCTTTTAACATGTGAGTGTTATCTGTTCTCTTTTATTCCCTTTATGTTATAATTACCCATGTACATATTTGCAATTGTCTCATTTGTAACTTTTTTATAAAATATTTTTGATAACGCACTGCCTAATTTTTAACGGGATATACTATTATATGTTAGTTCTTCTCCATGCTCTAAAAACCGTACCCTAAGTCTTCTGAAGGGAAAACGCTACTGTTACTGTTGTGTTGGGTTAGCTTCGGACCCGTTTAATCGAAGCTGGTGGCAGCGAAAGTGCGCTGACTGTTGGATTATGCTGAAGCAACTGCGGGTTTGATAATTATTGTTCCTGCCTGAGTGGGAGTAGTTTACCGCGTCGCTGCAGCGTGCCCAATAGCCAGTACATAGCAGGCAGCCTTCCTGGCGACTAATTACCCAGGGTGCAGTACCTAATCTGACCTGAAAGTAAGGGGGCGCCAGAGAGCTGCAAGTGTTAAGTGGAACTGTAAGCGGGATATACATAAATCCCTGCAGTTTGTGGTATATTGAAAGCAGTGGGATACCTAGAATAAGCCCCTGCTGTAAGCAAGAGGCCAATAGCCTTGTGTGTGGTTTTTTATCACATCGTGGAGTGGAGGGATAACTAAGATAAGCCCCCCTACACATGTGATAGCCGTCTGTTGGCCTGAAGTCACCTCAATCCGTGACGTAGGGGTGACGGTCACGGTGGGAATCCTGACCCAGTGTTGACAGCGGTCAGGGGAATCGTGACAGAGGTGCACTGCGAATGTCAACAAACAAGGAAAAGAACTAGCTTGCATTGACCGGGAATCGAACCCGGGCCTCCCGCGTGGCAGGCGAGAATTCTACCACTGAACCACCAATGCTTGGATGTGTCTTTTCTCTCTGTGGTGTCCACCAGTCCCAGGGTCTCTCTCTGTGGTGTCCACCAGTCCCAGGGTCTGATGGCCACCTTCGGCCGACTGGACCGCGTGCAGCTCCGCAGGGCCGGTGGTCGACGGAAGCCCGGCTAGCTCAGTCGGTAGAGCATGAGACTCTTAATCTCAGGGTCGTGGGTTTGAGCCCCACGTTGGGCGGTTTCTTATTGCCTCCTTTTACTGCTTGTGCTAACTCCTGTCAACCCAGATGGCCCCTTGTGAAATGCCCCTTCTGCTGCAAAACATGAGAAACTGCCTAGTCCTGGATGATGAAGGGAAGGCCCAAAAGGATGGGGAGCCAAAGAAGAGCAGCGTGAGCCCTGTGGTTTTTGAAAGTGTCTGCAGAGTCAATGATGAAACGAGGTGCACTGCGAATGTCAACAAACAAGGAAAGGAACTAGCTTGCATTGGCCGGGAATCGAACCCGGGCCTCCCGCGTGGCAGGCGAGAATTCTACCACTGAACCACCAATGCTTGGATGTGTCTTTTCTCTCTGTGGTGTCCACCAGTCCCAGGGTCTCTCTCTGTGGTGTCCACCAGTCCCAGGGTCTGATGGCCACCTTCGGCCGACTGGACCGCGTGCAGCTCCGCAGTGCCGGTGGTCGACGGAAGCCCGGCTAGCTCAGTCGGTAGAGCATGAGACTCTTAATCTCAGGGTCGTGGGTTCGAGCCCCACGTTGGGCGGTTTCTTATTGCCTCCTTTTACTGCTTGTGCTAACTCCTGTCAACCCAGATGGCCCCTTGTGAAATGCCCCTTCTGCTGCAAAACATGAGAAACTGCCTAGTCCTGGATGATGAAGGGAAGGCCCAAAAGGATGGGGAGCCAAAGAAGAGCAGCGTGAGCCCTGTGGTTTTTGAAAGTGTCTGCAGAGTCAATGATGAAACGAGGTTGTCACGATATGGTATGAAATATCATATAAGTTTAGTTGCTCTTCAGCTCATAAGGTGGGCTAAACCCCCCCTTCCCTAGCTGACTCTACTTGTTTCTCTCTGGGCTACAGACTGTATGCTAGAAGGGGGTTTTATTGCCTTGGGTCGTAAATTCCAGGCTCAGAGGAAAGTCCCTCACCCCTCCCACCTTCACCAGTCAGAACTGGAAAAATGGCTCCAAAAATTCATGAAAGATTCTTTGTTTAGTTTTTGTTAGATATTAGGCAACGATTTAAGCTAGAAATACGAAAATATATATTTTTATTCTCACTCGGTGTATCTACACAACCCGCGAAACACGAGCTTCTAACTCCATCTGGTAAAGAAGTAGGGATTTCTCTGGAAATATGTATCCCAGATAGGACATATTTGATCTCATTAGAATGCCCACGTTAATCTGAGATGAATGATGAGTTTGGTAGAACTATGGCGTGTTTTGTAGTGATGTTATAGAAATTAGAAAGAATAGTTTAAAGTTTAGGCAGAATGTAGAGAGAGGAGGGTCTGGATAAGCCAGCCCTTCTGTGATGTCAAAGCCGGAAGGTATTAAGTTGTCGCAGGCTGCCCAGCTGAGTCTCTCTGCTAGATCTCTTCCTGACTGCTTGTCTCCTGAAGCCAGCAGCACGTCCAAATGAGCTGGGACATATGGAAAAACTCCACTAGCCTGGATGCTTGTCATGCTTTTAACATGTGAGTGTTATCTGTTCTCTTTTATTCCCTTTATGTTATAATTACCCATGTACATATTTGCAATTGTCTCATTTGTAACTTTTTTATAAAATATTTTTGATAACGCACTGCCTAATTTTTAATGGGATATACTATTATATGTTAGTTCTTCTCCATGCTCTAAAAACCGTACCCTAAGTCTTCTGAAGGGAAAACGCTACTGTTACTGTTGTGTTGGGTTAGCTTCGGACCCGTTTAATCGAAGCAGGTGGCAGCGAAAGTGCGCTGACTGTTGGATTATGCTGAAGCAACTGCGGGTTTGATAATTATTGTTCCTGCCTGAGTGGGAGTAGTTTACCGCGTCGCTGCAGCGTGCCCAATAGCCAGTACATAGCAGGCAGCCTTCCTGGCGACTAATTACCCAGGGTGCAGTACCTAATCTGACCTGAAAGTAAGGGGGCGCCAGAGAGCTGCAAGTGTTAAGTGGAACTGTAAGCGGGATATACATAAATCCCTGCAGTTTGTGGTATATTGAAAGCAGTGGGATACCTAGAATAAGCCCCTGCTGTAAGCAAGAGGCCAATAGCCTTGTGTGTGGTTTTTTATCACATCGTGGAGTGGAGGGATAACTAAGATAAGCCCCCCTACACATGTGATAGCCGTCTGTTGGCCTGAAGTCACCTCAATCCGTGACGTAGGGGTGACGGTCACGGTGGGAATCCTGACCCAGTGTTGACAGCGGTCAGGGGAATCGTGACAGAGGTGCACTGCGAATGTCAACAAACAAGGAAAAGAACTAGCTTGCATTGGCCGGGAATCGAACCCGGGCCTCCCGCGTGGCAGGCGAGAATTCTACCACTGAACCACCAATGCTTGGATGTGTCTTTTCTCTCTGTGGTGTCCACCAGTCCCAGGGTCTCTCTCTGTGGTGTCCACCAGTCCCAGGGTCTGATGGCCACCTTCGGCCGACTGGACCGCGTGCAGCTCCGCAGGGCCGGTGGTCGACGGAAGCCCGGCTAGCTCAGTCGGTAGGGCATGAGACTCTTAATCTCAGGGTCGTGGGTTCGAGCCCCACGTTGGGCGGTTTCTTATTGCCTCGTTTTACTGCTTGTGCTAACTCCTGTCAACCCAGATGGCCCCTTGTGAAATGCCCCTTCTGCTGCAAAACATGAGAAACTGCCTAGTCCTGGATGATGAAGGGAAGGCCCAAAAGGATGGGGAGCCAAAGAAGAGCAGCGTGAGCCCTGTGGTTTTTGAAAGTGTCTGCAGAGTCAATGATGAAACGAGGTTGTCACGATATGGTATGAAATATCATATAAGTTTAGTTGCTCTTCAGCTCATAAGGTGGGCTAAACCCCCCCTTCCCTAGCTGACTCTACTTGTTTCTCTCTGGGCTACAGACTGTATACTAGAAGGGGGTTTTATTGCCTTGGGTCGTAAATTCCAGGCTCAGAGGAAAGTCCCTCACCCCTCCCACCTTCACCAGTCAGAACTGGAAAAATGGCTCCAAAAATTCATGAAAGATTCTTTGTTTAGTTTTTGTTAGATATTAGGCAACGATTTAAGCTAGAAATACGAAAATATATATTTTTATTCTCACTCGGTGTATCTACACAACCCGCGAAACACGAGCTTCTAACTCCATCTGGTAAAGAAGTAGGGATTTCTCTGGAAATATGTATCCCAGATAGGACATATTTGATCTCATTAGAATGCCCACGTTAATCTGAGATGAATGATGAGTTTGGTAGAACTATGGCGTGTTTTGTAGTGAAGTTATAGAAATTAGAAAGAATAGTTTAAAGTTTAGGCAGAATGTAGAGAGAGGAGGGTCTGGATAAGCCAGCCCTTCTGTGATGTCAAAGCCGGAAGGTATTAAGTTGTCGCAGGCTGCCCAGCTGAGTCTCTCTGCTAGATCTCTTCCTGACTGCTTGTCTCCTGAAGCCAGCAGCACGTCCAAATGAGCTGGGACATATGGAAAAACTCCACTAGCCTGGATGCTTGTCATGCTTTTAACATGTGAGTGTTATCTGTTCTCTTTTATTCCCTTTATGTTATAATTACCCATGTACATATTTGCAATTGTCTCATTTGTAACTTTTTTATAAAATATTTTTGATAACGCACTGCCTAATTTTTAATGGGATATACTATTATATGTTAGTTCTTCTCCATGCTCTAAAAACCGTACCCTAAGTCTTCTGAAGGGAAAACGCTACTGTTACTGTTGTGTTGGGTTAGCTTCGGACCCGTTTAATCGAAGCTGGTGGCAGCGAAAGTGCGCTGACTGTTGGATTATGCTGAAGCAACTGCGGGTTTGATAATTATTGTTCCTGCCTGAGTGGGAGTAGTTTACCGCGTCGCTGCAGCGTGCCCAATAGCCAGTACATAGCAGGCAGCCTTCCTGGCGACTAATTACCCAGGGTGCAGTACCTAATCTGACCTGAAAGTAAGGGGGCGCCAGAGAGCTGCAAGTGTTAAGTGGAACTGTAAGCGGGATATACATAAATCCCTGCAGTTTGTGGTATATTGAAAGCAGTGGGATACCTAGAATAAGCCCCTGCTGTAAGCAAGAGGCCAATAGCCTTGTGTGTGGTTTTTTATCACATCGTGGAGTGGAGGGATAACTAAGATAAGCCCCCCTACACATGTGATAGCCGTCTGTTGGCCTGAAGTCACCTCAATCCGTGACGTAGGGGTGACGGTCACGGTGGGAATCCTGACCCAGTGTTGACAGCGGTCAGGGGAATCGTGACAGAGGTGCACTGCGAATGTCAACAAACAAGGAAAAGAACTAGCTTGCATTGGCCGGGAATCGAACCCGGGCCTCCCGCGTGGCAGGCGAGAATTCTACCACTGAACCACCAATGCTTGGATGTGTCTTTTCTCTCTGTGGTGTCCACCAGTCCCAGGGTCTCTCTCTGTGGTGTCCACCAGTCCCAGGGTCTGATGGCCACCTTCGGCCGACTGGAACACGTGCGGCTCCGCAGGGTCGGTGGTCGACGGAAGCCCGGCTAGCTCAGTCGGTAGAGCATGAGACTCTTAATCTCAGGGTCGTGGGTTCGAGCCCCACATTGGGCGGTTTCTTATTGCCTCCTTTTACTGCTTGTGCTAACTCCTGTCAACCCAGATGGCCCCTTGTGAAATGCCCCTTCTGCTGCAAAACATGAGAAACTGCCTAGTCCTGGATGATGAAGGGAAGGCCCAAAAGGATGGGGAGCCAAAGAAGAGCAGCGTGAGCCCTGTGGTTTTTGAAAGTGTCTGCAGAGTCAATGATGAAACGAGGTGCACTGCGAATGTCAACAAACAAGGAAAAGAACTAGCTTCCATTGGCCGGGAATCGAACCCGGGCCTCCCGCGTGGCAGGCGAGAATTCTACCACTGAACCACCAATGCTTGGATGTGTCTTTTCTCTCTGTGGTGTCCACCAGTCCCAGGGTCTCTCTCTGTGGTGTCCACCAGTCCCAGGGTCTGATGGCCACCTTCGGCCGACTGGACCGCGTGCAGCTCCGCAGGGCCGGTGGTCGACGGAAGCCCGGCTAGCTCAGTCGGTAGAGCATGAGACTCTTAATCTCAGGGTCGTGGGTTCGAGCCCCACGTTGGGCGGTTTCTTATTGCCTCCTTTTACTGCTTGTGCTAACTCCTGTCAACCCAGATGGCCCCTTGTGAAATGCCCCTTCTGCTGCAAAACATGAGAAACTGCCTAGTCCTGGATGATGAAGGGAAGGCCCAAAAGGATGGGGAGCCAAAGAAGAGCAGCGTGAGCCCTGTGGTTTTTGAAAGTGTCTGCAGAGTCAATGATGAAACGAGGCTGTCACGATATGGTATGAAATATCATATAAGTTTAGTTGCTCTTCAGCTCATAAGGTGGGCTAAACCCCCCCTTCCCTAGCTGACTCTACTTGTTTCTCTCTGGGCTACAGACTGTATGCTAGAAGGGGGTTTTATTGCCTTGGGTCGTAAATTCCAGGCTCAGAGGAAAGTCCCTCACCCCTCCCACCTTCACCAGTCAGAACTGGAAAAATGGCTCCAAAAATTCATGAAAGATTCTTTGTTTAGTTTTTGTTAGATATTAGGCAACGATTTAAGCTAGAAATACGAAAATATATATTTTTATTCTCACTCGGTGTATCTACACAACCCGCGAAACACGAGCTTCTAACTCCATCTGGTAAAGAAGTAGGGATTTCTCTGGAAATATGTATCCCAGATTGGACATATTTGATCTCATTAGAATGCCCACGTTAATCTGAGATGAATGATGAGTTTGGTAGAACTATGGCGTGTTTTGTAGTGAAGTTATAGAAATTAGAAAGAATAGTTTAAAGTTTAGGCAGAATGTAGAGAGAGGAGGGTCTGGATAAGCCAGCCCTTCTGTGATGTCAAAGCCGGAAGGTATTAAGTTGTCGCAGGCTGCCCAGCTGAGTCTCTCTGCTAGATCTCTTCCTGACTGCTTGTCTCCTGAAGCCAGCAGCACGTCCAAATGAGCTGGGACATATGGAAAAACTCCACTAGCCTGGATGCTTGTCATGCTTTTAACATGTGAGTGTTATCTGTTCTCTTTTATTCCCTTTATGTTATAATTACCCATGTACATATTTGCAATTGTCTCATTTGTAACTTTTTTATAAAATATTTTTGATAACGCACTGCCTAATTTTTAATGGGATATACTATTATATGTTAGTTCTTCTCCATGCTCTAAAAACCGTACCCTAAGTCTTCTGAAGGGAAAACGCTACTGTTACTGTTGTGTTGGGTTAGCTTCGGACCCGTTTAATCGAAGCTGGTGGCAGCGAAAGTGCGCTGACTGTTGGATTATGCTGAAGCAACTGCGGGTTTGATAATTATTGTTCCTGCCTGAGTGGGAGTAGTTTACCGCGTCGCTGCAGCGTGCCCAATAGCCAGTACATAGCAGGCAGCCTTCCTGGCGACTAATTACCCAGGGTGCAGTACCTAATCTGACCTGAAAGTAAGGGGGCGCCAGAGAGCTGCAAGTGTTAAGTGGAACTGTAAGCGGGATATACATAAATCCCTGCAGTTTGTGGTATATTGAAAGCAGTGGGATACCTAGAATAAGCCCCTGCTGTAAGCAAGAGGCCAATAGCCTTGTGTGTGGTTTTTTATCACATCGTGGAGTGGAGGGATAACTAAGATAAGCCCCCCTACACATGTGATAGCCGTCTGTTGGCCTGAAGTCACCTCAATCCGTGACGTAGGGGTGACGGTCACGGTGGGAATCCTGACCCAGTGTTGACAGCGGTCAGGGGAATCGTGACAGAGGTGCACTGCGAATGTCAACAAACAAGGAAAAGAACTAGCTTGCATTGGCCGGGAATCGAACCCGGGGCTCCCGCGTGGCAGGCGAGAATTCTACCACTGAACCACCAATGCTTGAATGTGTCTTTTCTCTCTGTGGTGTCCACCAGTCCCAGGGTCTCTCTCTGTGGTGTCCACCAGTCCCAGGGTCTGATGGCCACCTTCGGCCGACTGGAACGCGTGCGGCTCCGCAGGGCCGGTGGTCGACGGAAGCCCGGCTAGCTCAGTCGGTAGAGCATGAGACTCTTAATCTCAGGGTCGTGGGTTCGAGCCCCACATTGGGTGGTTTCTTATTGCCTCCTTTTACTGCTTGTGCTAACTCCTGTCAACCCAGATGGCCCCTTGTGAAATGCCCCTTCTGCTGCAAAACATGAGAAACTGCCTAGTCCTGGATGATGAAGGGAAGGCCCAAAAGGATGGGGAGCCAAAGAAGAGCAGCGTGAGCCCTGTGGTTTTTGAAAGTGTCTGCAGAGTCAATGATGAAACGAGGTGCACTGCGAATGTCAACAAACAAGGAAAAGAACTAGCTTGCATTGGCCGGGAATCGAACCCGGGCCTCCCGCGTGGCAGGCGAGAATTCTACCACTGAACCACCAATGCTTGGATGTGTCTTTTCTCTCTGTGGTGTCCACCAGTCCCAGGGTCTCTCTCTGTGGTGTCCACCAGTCCCAGGGTCTGATGGCCACCTTCGGCCGACTGGACCGCGTGCAGCTCCGCAGGGCCGGTGGTCGACGGAAGCCCGGCTAGCTCAGTCGGTAGGGCATGAGACTCTTAATCTCAGGGTCGTGGGTTCGAGCCCCACGTTGGGCGGTTTCTTATTGCCTCCTTTTACTGCTTGTGCTAACTCCTGTCAACCCAGATGGCCCCTTGTGAAATGCCCCTTCTGCTGCAAAACATGAGAAACTGCCTAGTCCTGGATGATGAAGGGAAGGCCCAAAAGGATGGGGAGCCAAAGAAGAGCAGCGTGAGCCCTGTGGTTTTTGAAAGTGTTTGCAGAGTCAATAATGAAACGAGGTTGTCACGATATGGTATGAAATATCATATAAGTTTAGTTGCTCTTCAGCTCATAAGGTGGGCTAAACCCCCCCTTCCCTAGCTGACTCTACTTGTTTCTCTCTGGGCTACAGACTGTATGCTAGAAGGGGGTTTTATTGCCTTGGGTCGTAAATTCCAGGCTCAGAGGAAAGTCCCTCACCCCTCCCACCTTCACCAGTCAGAACTGGAAAAATGGCTCCAAAAATTCATGAAAGATTCTTTGTTTAGTTTTTGTTAGATATTAGGCAACGATTTAAGCTAGAAATACGAAAATATATATTTTTATTCTCACTCGGTGTATCTACACAACCCGCGAAACACGAGCTTCTAACTCCATCTGGTAAAGAAGTAGGGATTTCTCTGGAAATATGTATCCCAGATAGGACATATTTGATCTCATTAGAATGCCCACGTTAATCTGAGATGAATGATGAGTTTGGTAGAACTATGGCGTGTTTTGTAGTGAAGTTATAGAAATTAGAAAGAATAGTTTAAAGTTTAGGCAGAATGTAGAGAGAGGAGGGTCTGGATAAGCCAGCCCTTCTGTGATGTCAAAGCCGGAAGGTATTAAGTTGTCGCAGGCTGCCCAGCTGAGTCTCTCTGCTAGATCTCTTCCTGACTGCTTGTCTCCTGAAGCCAGCAGCACGTCCAAATGAGCTGGGACATATGGAAAAACTCCACTAGCCTGGATGCTTGTCATGCTTTTAACATGTGAGTGTTATCTGTTCTCTTTTATTCCCTTTATGTTATAATTACCCATGTACATATTTGCAATTGTCTCATTTGTAACTTTTTTATAAAATATTTTTGATAACGCACTGCCTAATTTTTAATGGGATATACTATTATATGTTAGTTCTTCTCCATGCTCTAAAAACCGTACCCTAAGTCTTCTGAAGGGAAAACGCTACTGTTACTGTTGTGTTGGGTTAGCTTCGGACCCGTTTAATCGAAGCTGGTGGCAGCGAAAGTGCGCTGACTGTTGGATTATGCTGAAGCAACTGCGGGTTTGATAATTATTGTTCCTGCCTGAGTGGGAGTAGTTTACCGCGTCGCTGCAGCGTGCCCAATAGCCAGTACATAGCAGGCAGCCTTCCTGGCGACTAATTACCCAGGGTGCAGTACCTAATCTGACCTGAAAGTAAGGGGGCGCCAGAGAGCTGCAAGTGTTAAGTGGAACTGTAAGCGGGATATACATAAATCCCTGCAGTTTGTGGTATATTGAAAGCAGTGGGATACCTAGAATAAGCCCCTGCTGTAAGCAAGAGGCCAATAGCCTTGTGTGTGGTTTTTTATCACATCGTGGAGTGGAGGGATAACTAAGATAAGCCCCCCTACACATGTGATAGCCGTCTGTTGGCCTGAAGTCACCTCAATCCGTGACGTAGGGGTGACGGTCACGGTGGGAATCCTGACCCAGTGTTGACAGCGGTCAGGGGAATCGTGACAGAGGTGCACTGCGAATGTCAACAAACAAGGAAAAGAACTAGCTTGCATTGGCCGGGAATCGAACCCGGGCCTCCCGCGTGGCAGGCGAGAATTCTACCACTGAACCACCAATGCTTGGATGTGTCTTTTCTCTCTGTGGTGTCCACCAGTCCCAGGGTCTCTCTCTGTGGTGTCCACCAGTCCCAGGGTCTGATGGCCACCTTCGGCCGACTGCACCGCGTGCAGCTCCGCAGGGCCGGTGGTCGACGGAAGCCCGGCTAGCTCAGTCGGTAGAGCATGAGACTCTTAATCTCAGGGTCGTGGGTTCGAGCCCCACGTTGGGCGGTTTCTTATTGCCTCCTTTTACTGCTTGTGCTAACTCCTGTCAACCCAGATGGCCCCTTGTGAAATGCCCCTTCTGCTGCAAAACATGAGAAACTGCCTAGTCCTGGATGATGAAGGGAAGGCCCAAAAGGATGGGGAGCCAAAGAAGAGCAGCGTGAGCCCTGTGGTTTTTGAAAGTGTCTGCAGAGTCAATGATGAAACGAGGTGCACTGCGAATGTCAACAAACAAGGAAAAGAACTAGCTTGCATTGGCCGGGAATCGAACCCGGGCCTCCCGCGTGGCAGGCGAGAATTCTACCACTGAACCACCAGTGCTTGGATGTGTCTTTTCTCTCTGTGGTGTCCACCAGTCCCAGGGTCTCTCTCTGTGGTGTCCACCAGTCCCAGGGTCTGATGGCCACCTTCGGCCGACTGGACCGCGTGCAGCTCCGCAGGGCCGGTGGTCGACGGAAGCCCGGCTAGCTCAGTCGGTAGAGCATGAGACTCTTAATCTCAGGGTCGTGGGTTCGAGCCCCACGTTGGGCGGTTTCTTATTGCCTCCTTTTACTGCTTGTGCTAACTCCTGTCAACCCAGATGGCCCCTTGTGAAATGCCCCTTCTGCTGCAAAACATGAGAAACTGCCTAGTCCTGGATGATGAAGGGAAGGCCCAAAAGGATGGGGCGCCAAAGAAGAGCAGCGTGAGCCCTGTGGTTTTTGAAAGTGTCTGCAGAGTCAATGATGAAACGAGGTTGTCACGATATGGTATGAAATATCATATAAGTTTAGTTGCTCTTCAGCTCATAAGGTGGGCTAAACCCCCCCTTCCCTAGCTGACTCTACTTGTTTCTCTCTGGGCTACAGACTGTATGCTAGAAGGGGGTTTTATTGCCTTGGGTCGTAAATTCCAGGCTCAGAGGAAAGTCCCTCACCCCTCCCACCTTCACCAGTCAGAACTGGAAAAATGGCTCCAAAAATTCATGAAAGATTCTTTGTTTAGTTTTTGTTAGATATTAGGCAACGATTTAAGCTAGAAATACGAAAATATATATTTTTATTCTCACTCGGTGTATCTACACAACCCGCGAAACACGAGCTTCTAACTCCATCTGGTAAAGAAGTAGGGATTTCTCTGGAAATATGTATCCCAGATAGGACATATTTGATCTCATTAGAATGCCCACGTTAATCTGAGATGAATGATGAGTTTGGTAGAACTATGGCGTGTTTTGTAGTGAAGTTATAGAAATTAGAAAGAATAGTTTAAAGTTTAGGCAGAATGTAGAGAGAGGAGGGTCTGGATAAGCCAGCCCTTCTGTGATGTCAAAGCCGGAAGGTATTAAGTTGTCGCAGGCTGCCCAGCTGAGTCTCTCTGCTAGATCTCTTCCTGACTGCTTGTCTCCTGAAGCCAGCAGCACGTCCAAATGAGCTGGGACATATGGAAAAACTCCACTAGCCTGGATGCTTGTCATGCTTTTAACATGTGAGTGTTATCTGTTCTCTTTTATTCCCTTTATGTTATAATTACCCATGTACATATTTGCAATTGTCTCATTTGTAACTTTTTTATAAAATATTTTTGATAACGCACTGCCTAATTTTTAATGGGATATACTATTATATGTTAGTTCTTCTCCATGCTCTAAAAACCGTACCCTAAGTCTTCTGAAGGGAAAACGCTACTGTTACTGTTGTGTTGGGTTAGCTTCGGACCCGTTTAATCGAAGCTGGTGGCAGCGAAAGTGCGCTGACTGTTGGATTATGCTGAAGCAACTGCGGGTTTGATAATTATTGTTCCTGCCTGAGTGGGAGTAGTTTACCGCGTCGCTGCAGCGTGCCCAATAGCCAGTACATAGCAGGCAGCCTTCCTGGCGACTAATTACCCAGGGTGCAGTACCTAATCTGACCTGAAAGTAAGGGGGCGCCAGAGAGCTGCAAGTGTTAAGTGGAACTGTAAGCGGGATATACATAAATCCCTGCAGTTTGTGGTATATTGAAAGCAGTGGGATACCTAGAATAAGCCCCTGCTGTAAGCAAGAGGCCAATAGCCTTGTGTGTGGTTTTTTATCACATCGTGGAGTGGAGGGATAACTAAGATAAGCCCCCCTACACATGTGATAGCCGTCTGTTGGCCTGAAGTCACCTCAATCCGTGACGTAGGGGTGACGGTCACGGTGGGAATCCTGACCCAGTGTTGACAGCGGTCAGGGGAATCGTGACAGAGGTGCACTGCGAATGTCAACAAACAAGGAAAAGAACTAGCTTGCATTGGCCGGGAATCGAACCCGGGCCTCCCGCGTGGCAGGCGAGAATTCTACCACTGAACCACCAATGCTTGGATGTGTCTTTTCTCTCTGTGGTGTCCACCAGTCCCAGGGTCTCTCTCTGTGGTGTCCACCAGTCCCAGGGTCTGATGGCCACCTTCGGCCGACTGAACCGCGTGCAGCTCCGCAGGGCCGGTGGTCGACGGAAGCCCGGCTAGCTCAGTCGGTAGAGCATGAGACTCTTAATCTCAGGGTCGTGGGTTCGAGCCCCACGTTGGGCGGTTTCTTATTGCCTCCTTTTACTGCTTGTGCTAACTCCTGTCAACCCAGATGGCCCCTTGTGAAATGCCCCTTCTGCTGCAAAACATGAGAAACTGCCTAGTCCTGGATGATGAAGGGAAGGCCCAAAAGGATGGGGAGCCAAAGAAGAGCAGCGTGAGCCCTGTGGTTTTTGAAAGTGTCTGCAGAGTCAATGATGAAACGAGGTGCACTGCGAATGTCAACAAACAAGGAAAAGAACTAGCTTGCATTGGCCGGGAATCGAACCCGGGCCTCCTGCGTGGCAGGCGAGAATTCTACCACTGAACCACCAATGCTTGGATGTGTCTTTTCTCTCTGTGGTGTCCACCAGTCCCAGGGTCTCTCTCTGTGGTGTCCACCAGTCCCAGGGTCTGATGGCCACCTTCGGCCGACTGGACCGCGTGCAGCTCCGCAGGGCCGGTGGTTGACGGAAGCCCGGCTAGCTCAGTCGGTAGAGCATGAGACTCTTAATCTCAGGGTCGTGGGTTTGAGCCCCACGTTGGGCGGTTTCTTATTGCCTCCTTTTACTGCTTGTGCTAACTCCTGTCAACCCAGATGGCCCCTTGTGAAATGCCCCTTCTGCTGCAAAACATGAGAAACTGCCTAGTCCTGGATGATGAAGGGAAGGCCCAAAAGGATGGGGAGCCAAAGAAGAGCAGCGTGAGCCCTGTGGTTTTTGAAAGTGTCTGCAGAGTCAATGATGAAACGAGGTTGTCACGATATGGTATGAAATATCATATAAGTTTAGTTGCTCTTCAGCTCATAAGGTGGGCTAAACCCCCCCTTCCCTAGCTGACTCTACTTGTTTCTCTCTGGGCTACAGACTGTATGCTAGAAGGGGGTTTTATTGCCTTGGGTCGTAAATTCCAGGCTCAGAGGAAAGTCCCTCACCCCTCCCACCTTCACCAGTCAGAACTGGAAAAATGGCTCCAAAAATTCATGAAAGATTCTTTGTTTAGTTTTTGTTAGATATTAGGCAACGATTTAAGCTAGAAATACGAAAATATATATTTTTATTCTCACTCGGTGTATCTACACAACCCGCGAAACACGAGCTTCTAACTCCATCTGGTAAAGAAGTAGGGATTTCTCTGGAAATATGTATCCCAGATAGGACATATTTGATCTCATTAGAATGCCCACGTTAATCTGAGATGAATGATGAGTTTGGTAGAACTATGGCGTGTTTTGTAGTGAAGTTATAGAAATTAGAAAGAATAGTTTAAAGTTTAGGCAGAATGTAGAGAGAGGAGGGTCTGGATAAGCCAGCCCTTCTGTGATGTCAAAGCCGGAAGGTATTAAGTTGTTGCAGGCTGCCCAGCTGAGTCTCTCTGCTAGATCTCTTCCTGACTGCTTGTCTCCTGAAGCCAGCAGCACGTCCAAATGAGCTGGGACATATGGAAAAACTCCACTAGCCTGGATGCTTGTCATGCTTTTAACATGTGAGTGTTATCTGTTCTCTTTTATTCCCTTTATGTTATAATTACCCATGTACATATTTGCAATTGTCTCATTTGTAACTTTTTTATAAAATATTTTTGATAACGCACTGCCTAATTTTTAATGGGATATACTATTATATGTTAGTTCTTCTCCATGCTCTAAAAACCGTACCCTAAGTCTTCTGAAGGGAAAACGCTACTGTTACTGTTGTGTTGGGTTAGCTTCGGACCCGTTTAATCGAAGCTGGTGGCAGCGAAAGTGCGCTGACTGTTGGATTATGCTGAAGCAACTGCGGGTTTGATAATTATTGTTCCTGCCTGAGTGGGAGTAGTTTACCGCGTCGCTGCAGCGTGCCCAATAGCCAGTACATAGCAGGCAGCCTTCCTGGCGACTAATTACCCAGGGTGCAGTACCTAATCTGACCTGAAAGTAAGGGGGCGCCAGAGAGCTGCAAGTGTTAAGTGGAACTGTAAGCGGGATATACATAAATCCCTGCAGTTTGTGGTATATTGAAAGCAGTGGGATACCTAGAATAAGCCCCTGCTGTAAGCAAGAGGCCAATAGCCTTGTGTGTGGTTTTTTATCACATCGTGGAGTGGAGGGATAACTAAGATAAGCCCCCCTACACAAGTGAAAGCCGTCTGTTGGCCTGAAGTCACCTCAATCCGTGACGTAGGGGTGACGGTCACGGTGGGAATCCTGACCCAGTGTTGACAGCGGTCAGGGGAATCGTGACAGAGGTGCACTGCGAATGTCAACAAACAAGGAAAAGAACTAGCTTGCATTGGCCGGGAATCGAACCCGGGCCTCCCGCGTGGCAGGCGAGAATTCTACCACTGAACCACCAATGCTTGGATGTGTCTTTTCTCTCTGTGGTGTCCACCAGTCCCAGGGTCTCTCTCTGTGGTGTCCACCAGTCCCAGGGTCTGATGGCCACCTTCGGCCGACTGGACCGCGTGCAGCTCCGCAGGGCCGGTGGTCGACGGAAGCCCGGCTAGCTCAGTCGGTAGAGCATGAGACTCTTAATCTCAGGGTCGTGGGTTCGAGCCCCACGTTGGGCGGTTTCTTATTGCCTCCTTTTACTGCTTGTGCTAACTCCTGTCAACCCAGATGGCCCCTTGTGAAATGCCCCTTCTGCTGCAAAACATGAGAAACTGCCTAGTCCTGGATGATGAAGGGAAGGCCCAAAAGGATGGGGAGCCAAAGAAGAGCAGCGTGAGCCCTGTGGTTTTTGAAAGTGTCTGCAGAGTCAATGATGAAACGAGGTTGTCACGATATGGTATGAAATATCATATAAGTTTAGTTGCTCTTCAGCTCATAAGGTGGGCTAAACCCCCCCTTCCCTAGCTGACTCTACTTGTTTCTCTCTGGGCTACAGACTGTATGCTAGAAGGGGGTTTTATTGCCTTGGGTCGTAAATTCCAGGCTCAGAGTAAAGTCCCTCACCCCCCCCACCTTCACCAGTCAGAACTGGAAAAATGGCTCCAAAAATTCATGAAAGATTCTTTGTTTAGTTTTTGTTAGATATTAGGCAACGATTTAAGCTAGAAATACGAAAATATATATTTTTATTCTTACTCGGTGTATCTACACAACCCGCGAAACACGAGCTTCTAACTCCATCTGGTAAAGAAGTAGGGATTTCTCTGGAAATATGTATCCCAGATAGGACATATTTGATCTCATTAGAATGCCCACGTTAATCTGAGATGAATGATGAGTTTGGTAGAACTATGGCGTGTTTTGTAGTGAAGTTATAGAAATTAGAAAGAATAGTTTAAAGTTTAGGCAGAATGTAGAGAGAGGAGGGTCTGGATAAGCCAGCCCTTCTGTGATGTCAAAGCCGGAAGGTATTAAGTTGTCGCAGGCTGCCCAGCTGAGTCTCTCTGCTAGATCTCTTCCTGACTGCTTGTCTCCTGAAGCCAGCAGCACGTCCAAATGAGCTGGGACATATGGAAAAACTCCACTAGCCTGGATGCTTGTCATGCTTTTAACATGTGAGTGTTATCTGTTCTCTTTTATTCCCTTTATGTTATAATTACCCATGTACATATTTGCAATTGTCTCATTTGTAACTTTTTTATAAAATATTTTTGATAACGCACTGCCTAATTTTTAATGGGATATACTATTATATGTTAGTTCTTCTCCATGCTCTAAAAACCGTACCCTAAGTCTTCTGAAGGGAAAACGCTACTGTTACTGTTGTGTTGGGTTAGCTTCGGACCCGTTTAATCGAAGCTGGTGGCAGCGAAAGTGCGCTGACTGTTGGATTATGCTGAAGCAACTGCGGGTTTGATAATTATTGTTCCTGCCTGAGTGGGAGTATTTTACCGCGTCGCTGCAGCGTGCCCAATAGCCAGTACATAGCAGGCAGCCTTCCTGGCGACTAATTACCCAGGGTGCAGTACCTAATCTGACCTGAAAGTAAGGGGGCGCCAGAGAGCTGCAAGTGTTAAGTGGAACTGTAAGCGGGATATACATAAATCCCTGCAGTTTGTGGTATATTGAAAGCAGTGGGATACCTAGAATAAGCCCCTGCTGTAAGCAAGAGGCCAATAGCCTTGTGTGTGGTTTTTTATCACATCGTGGAGTGGAGGGATAACTAAGATAAGCCCCCCTACACATGTGATAGCCGTCTGTTGGCCTGAAGTCACCTCAATCCGTGACGTAGGGGTGACGGTCACGGTGGGAATCCTGACCCAGTGTTGACAGCGGTCAGGGGAATCGTGACAGAGGTGCACTGCGAATGTCAACAAACAAGGAAAAGAACTAGCTTGCATTGGCCGGGAATCGAACCCGGGCCTCCCGCGTGGCAGGCGAGAATTCTACCACTGAACCACCAATGCTTGGATGTGTCTTTTCTCTCTGTGGTGTCCACCAGTCCCAGGGTCTCTCTCTGTGGTGTCCACCAGTCCCAGGGTCTGATGGCCACCTTCGGCCGACTGGACCGCGTGCAGCTCCGCAGGGCCGGTGGTCGACGGAAGCCCGGCTAGCTCAGTCGGTAGAGCATGAGACTCTTAATCTCAGGGTCGTGGGTTCGAGCCCCACGTTGGGCGGTTTCTTATTGCCTCCTTTTACTGCTTGTGCTAACTCCTGTCAACCCAGATGGCCCCTTGTGAAATGCCCCTTCTGCTGCAAAACATGAGAAACTGCCTAGTCCTGGATGATGAAGGGAAGGCCCAAAAGGATGGGGAGCCAAAGAAGAGCAGCGTGAGCCCTGTGGTTTTTGAAAGTGTCTGCAGAGTCAATGATGAAACGAGGTGCACTGCGAATGTCAACAAACAAGGAAAGGAACTAGCTTGCATTGGCCGGGAATCGAACCCGGGCCTCCCGCGTGGCAGGCGAGAATTCTACCACTGAACCACCAATGCTTGGATGTGTCTTTTCTCTCTGTGGTGTCCACCAGTCCCAGGGTCTCTCTCTGTGGTGTCCACCAGTCCCAGGGTCTGATGGCCACCTTCGGCCGACTGGACCGCGTGCAGCTCCGCAGGGCCGGTGGTCGACGGAAGCCCGGCTAGCTCAGTCGGTAGAGCATGAGACTCTTAATCTCAGGGTCGTGGGTTCGAGCCCCATGTTGGGCGGTTTCTTATTGCCTCCTTTTACTGCTTGTGCTAACTCCTGTCAACCCAGATGGCCCCTTGTGAAATGCCCCTTCTGCTGCAAAACATGAGAAACTGCCTAGTCCTGGATGATGAAGGGAAGGCCCAAAAGGATGGGGAGCCAAAGAAGAGCAGCGTGAGCCCTGTGGTTTTTGAAAGTGTCTGCAGAGTCAATGATGAAACGAGGTTGTCACGATATGGTATGAAATATCATATAAGTTTAGTTGCTCTTCAGCTCATAAGGTGGGCTAAACCCCCCCTTCCCTAGCTGACTCTACTTGTTTCTCTCTGGGCTACAGACTGTATGCTAGAAGGGGGTTTTATTGCCTTGGGTCGTAAATTCCAGGCTCAGAGGAAAGTCCCTCACCCCTCCCACCTTCACCAGTCAGAACTGGAAAAATGGCTCCAAAAATTCATGAAAGATTCTTTGTTTAGTTTTTGTTAGATATTAGGCAACGATTTAAGCTAGAAATACGAAAATATATATTTTTATTCTCACTCGGTGTATCTACACAACCCGCGAAACACGAGCTTCTAACTCCATCTGGTAAAGAAGTAGGGATTTCTCTGGAAATATGTATCCCAGATAGGACATATTTGATCTCATTAGAATGCCCACGTTAATCTGAGATGAATGATGAGTTTGGTAGAACTATGGCGTGTTTTGTAGTGAAGTTATAGAAATTAGAAAGAATAGTTTAAAGTTTAGGCAGAATGTAGAGAGAGGAGGGTCTGGATAAGCCAGCCCTTCTGTGATGTCAAAGCCGGAAGGTATTAAGTTGTCGCAGGCTGCCCAGCTGAGTCTCTCTGCTAGATCTCTTCCTGACTGCTTGTCTCCTGAAGCCAGCAGCACGTCCAATTGAGCTGGGACATATGGAAAAACTCCACTAGCCTGGATGCTTGTCATGCTTTTAACATGTGAGTGTTATCTGTTCTCTTTTATTCCCTTTATGTTATAATTACCCATGTACATATTTGCAATTGTCTCATTTGTAACTTTTTTATAAAATATTTTTGATAACGCACTGCCTAATTTTTAATGGGATATACTATTATATGTTAGTTCTTCTCCATGCTCTAAAAACCGTACCCTAAGTCTTCTGAAGGGAAAACGCTACTGTTACTGTTGTGTTGGGTTAGCTTCGGAACCGTTTAATCGAAGCTGGTGGCAGCGAAAGTGCGCTGACTGTTGGATTATGC
>NC_091283.1:573357341-573359841 GCF_032444005.1 Ranitomeya imitator | reverse complement strand
GGGGCGCCAGAGAGCTGCAAGTGTTAAGTGGAACTGTAAGCGGGATATACATAAATCCCTGCAGTTTGTGGTATATTGAAAGCAGTGGGATACCTAGAATAAGCCCCTGCTGTAAGCAAGAGGCCAATAGCCTTGTGTGTGGTTTTTTATCACATCGTGGAGTGGAGGGATAACTAAGATAAGCCCCCCTACACATGTGATAGCCGTCTGTTGGCCTGAAGTCACCTCAATCCGTGACGTAGGGGTGACGGTCACGGTGGGAATCCTGACCCAGTGTTGACAGCGGTCAGGGGAATCGTGACAGAGGTGCACTGCGAATGTCAACAAACAAGGAAAAGAACTAGCTTGCATTGGCCGGGAATCGAACCCGGGCCTCCCGCGTGGCAGGCGAGAATTCTACCACTGAACCACCAATGCTTGGATGTGTCTTTTCTCTCTGTGGTGTCCACCAGTCCCAGGGTCTCTCTCTGTGGTGTCCACCAGTCCCAGGGTCTGATGGCCACCTTCGGCCGACTGGACCGCGTGCAGCTCCGCAGGGCCGGTGGTCGACAGAAGCCCGGCTAGCTCAGTCGGTAGAGCATGAGACTCTTAATCTCAGGGTCGTGGGTTCGAGCCCCACGTTGGGCGGTTTCTTATTGCCTCCTTTTACTGCTTGTGCTAACTCCTGTCAACCCAGATGGCCCCTTGTGAAATGCCCCTTCTGCTGCAAAACATGAGAAACTGCCTAGTCCTGGATGATGAAGGGAAGGCCCAAAAGGATGGGGAGCCAAAGAAGAGCAGCGTGAGCCCTGTGGTTTTTGAAAGTGTCTGCAGAGTCAATGATGAAACGAGGTTGTCACGATATGGTATGAAATATCATATAAGTTTAGTTGCTCTTCAGCTCATAAGGTGGGCTAAACCCCCCCTTCCCTAGCTGACTCTACTTGTTTCTCTCTGGGCTACAGACTGTATGCTAGAAGGGGGTTTTATTGCCTTGGGTCGTAAATTCCAGGCTCAGAGGAAAGTCCCTCACCCCTCCCACCTTCACCAGTCAGAACTGGAAAAATGGCTCCAAAAATTCATGAAAGATTCTTTGTTTAGTTTTTGTTAGATATTAGGCAACGATTTAAGCTAGAAATACGAAAATATATATTTTTATTCTCACTCGGTGTATCTACACAACCCGCGAAACACGAGCTTCTAACTCCATCTGGTAAAGAAGTAGGGATTTCTCTGGAAATATGTATCCCAGATAGGACATATTTGATCTCATTAGAATGCCCACGTTAATCTGAGATGAATGATGAGTTTGGTAGAACTATGGCGTGTTTTGTAGTGAAGTTATAGAAATTAGAAAGAATAGTTTAAAGTTTAGGCAGAATGTAGAGAGAGGAGGGTCTGGATAAGCCAGCCCTTCTGTGATGTCAAAGCCGGAAGGTATTAAGTTGTCGCAGGCTGCCCAGCTGAGTCTCTCTGCTAGATCTCTTCCTGACTGCTTGTCTCCTGAAGCCAGCAGCACGTCCAAATGAGCTGGGACATATGGAAAAACTCCACTAGCCTGGATGCTTGTCATGCTTTTAACATGTGAGTGTTATCTGTTCTCTTTTATTCCCTTTATGTTATAATTACCCATGTACATATTTGCAATTGTCTCATTTGTAACTTTTTTATAAAATATTTTTGATAACGCACTGCCTAATTTTTAATGGGATATACTATTATATGTTAGTTCTTCTCCATGCTCTAAAAACCGTACCCTAAGTCTTCTGAAGGGAAAACGCTACTGTTACTGTTGTGTTGGGTTAGCTTCGGACCCGTTTAATCGAAGCTGGTGGCAGCGAAAGTGCGCTGACTGTTGGATTATGCTGAAGCAACTTCGGGTTTGATAATTATTGTTCCTGCCTGAGTGGGAGTAGTTTACCGCGTCGCTGCAGCGTGCCCAATAGCCAGTACATAGCAGGCAGCCTTCCTGGCGACTAATTACCCAGGGTGCAGTACCTAATCTGACCTGAAAGTAAGGGGGCGCCAGAGAGCTGCAAGTGTTAAGTGGAACTGTAAGCGGGATATACATAAATCACTGCAGTTTGTGGTATATTGAAAGCAGTGGGATACCTAGAATAAGCCCCTGCTGTAAGCAAGAGGCCAATAGCCTTGTGTGTGGTTTTTTATCACATCGTGGAGTGGAGGGATAACTAAGATAAGCCCCCCTACACATGTGATAGCCGTCTGTTGGCCTGAAGTCACCTCAATCCGTGACGTAGGGGTGACGGTCACGGTGGGAATCCTGACCCAGTGTTGACAGCGGTCAGGGGAATCGTGACAGAGGTGCACTGCGAATGTCAACAAACAAGGAAAAGAACTAGCTTGCATTGGCCGGGAATCGAACCCGGGCCTCCCGCGTGGCAGGCGAGAATTCTACCACTGAACCACCAATGCTTGGATGTGTCTTTTCTCTCTGTGGTGTCCACCAGTCCCAGGGTCTCTCTCTGTGGTGTCCACCAGTCCCAGGGTCTGATGGCCA
>NC_091283.1:573247341-573352341 GCF_032444005.1 Ranitomeya imitator | reverse complement strand
GGGTTTGATAATTATTGTTCCTGCCTGAGTGGGAGTAGTTTACCGCGTCGCTGCAGCGTGCCCAATAGCCAGTACATAGCAGGCAGCCTTCCTGGCGACTAATTACCCAGGGTGCAGTACCTAATCTGACCTGAAAGTAAGGGGGCGCCAGAGAGCTGCAAGTGTTAAGTGGAACTGTAAGCGGGATATACATAAATCACTGCAGTTTGTGGTATATTGAAAGCAGTGGGATACCTAGAATAAGCCCCTGCTGTAAGCAAGAGGCCAATAGCCTTGTGTGTGGTTTTTTATCACATCGTGGAGTGGAGGGATAACTAAGATAAGCCCCCCTACACATGTGATAGCCGTCTGTTGGCCTGAAGTCACCTCAATCCGTGACGTAGGGGTGACGGTCACGGTGGGAATCCTGACCCAGTGTTGACAGCGGTCAGGGGAATCGTGACAGAGGTGCACTGCGAATGTCAACAAACAAGGAAAAGAACTAGCTTGCATTGGCCGGGAATCGAACCCGGGCCTCCCGCGTGGCAGGCGAGAATTCTACCTCTGAACCACCAATGCTTGGATGTGTCTTTTCTCTCTGTGGTGTCCACCAGTCCCAGGGTCTCTCTCTGTGGTGTCCACCAGTCCCAGGGTCTGATGGCCACCTTCGGCCGACTGGACCGCGTGCAGCTCCGCAGGGCCGGTGGTCGACGGAATCTCGGCTAGCTCAGTCGGTAGAGCATGAGACTCTTAATCTCAGGGTCGTGGGTTCGAGCCACACGTTGGGCGGTTTCTTATTGCCTCCTTTTACTGCTTGTGCTAACTCCTGTCAACCCAGATGGCCCCTTGTGAAATGCCCCTTCTGCTGCAAAACATGAGAAACTGCCTAGTCCTGGATGATGAAGGGAAGGCCCAAAAGGATGGGGAGCCAAAGAAGAGCAGCGTGAGCCCTGTGGTTTTTGAAAGTGTCTGCAGAGTCAATGATGAAACGAGGTGCACTGCGAATGTCAACAAACAAGGAAAAGAACTAGCTTGCATTGGCCGGGAATCGAACCCGGGCCTCCCGCGTGGCAGGCGAGAATTCTACCACTGAACCACCAATGCTTGGATGTGTCTTTTCTCTCTGTGGTGTCCACCAGTCCCAGGGTCTCTCTCTGTGGTGTCCACCAGTCCCAGGGTCTGATGGCCACCTTCGGCCGACTGGACCGCGTGCAGCTCCGCAGGGCCGGTGGTCGACGGAAGCCCGGCTAGCTCAGTCGGTAGAGCATGAGACTCTTAATCTCAGGGTCGTGGGTTCGAGCCCCACGTTGGGCGGTTTCTTATTGCCTCCTTTTACTGCTTGTGCTAACTCCTGTCAACCCAGATGGCCCCTTGTGAAATGCCCCTTCTGCTGCAAAACATGAGAAACTGCCTAGTCCTGGATGATGAAGGGAAGGCCCAAAAGGATGGGGAGCCAAAGAAGAGCAGCGTGAGCCCTGTGGTTTTTGAAAGTGTCTGCAGAGTCAATGATGAAACGAGGTTGTCACGATATGGTATGAAATATCATATAAGTTTAGTTGCTCTTCAGCTCATAAGGTAGGCTAAACCCCCCCTTCCCTAGCTGACTCTACTTGTTTCTCTCTGGGCTACAGACTGTATGCTAGAAGGGGGTTTTATTGCCTTGGGTCGTAAATTCCAGGCTCAGAGGAAAGTCCCTCACCCCTCCCACCTTCACCAGTCAGAACTGGAAAAATGGCTCCAAAAATTCATGAAAGATTCTTTGTTTAGTTTTTGTTAGATATTAGGCAACGATTTAAGCTAGAAATACGAAAATATATATTTTTATTCTCACTCGGTGTATCTACACAACCCGCGAAACACGAGCTTCTAACTCCATCTGGTAAAGAAGTAGGGATTTCTCTGGAAATATGTATCCCAGATAGGACATATTTGATCTCATTAGAATGCCCACGTTAATCTGAGATGAATGATGAGTTTGGTAGAACTATGGCGTGTTTTGTAGTGAAGTTATAGAAATTAGAAAGAATAGTTTAAAGTTTAGGCAGAATGTAGAGAGAGGAGGGTCTGGATAAGCCAGCCCTTCTGTGATGTCAAAGCCGGAAGGTATTAAGTTGTCGCAGGCTGCCCAGCTGAGTCTCTCTGCTAGATCTCTTCCTGACTGCTTGTCTCCTGAAGCTAGCAGCACGTCCAAATGAGCTGGGACATATGGAAAAACTCCACTAGCCTGGATGCTTGTCATGCTTTTAACATGTGAGTGTTATCTGTTCTCTTTTATTCCCTTTATGTTATAATTACCCATGTACATATTTGCAATTGTCTCATTTGTAACTTTTTTATAAAATATTTTTGATAACGCACTGCCTAATTTTTAATGGGATATACTATTATATGTTAGTTCTTCTCCATGATCTAAAAACCGTACCCTAAGTCTTCTGAAGGGAAAACGCAACTGTTACTGTTGTGTTGGGTTAGCTTCGGACCCGTTTAATCGAAGCTGGTGGCAGCGAAAGTGCGCTGACTGTTGGATTATGCTGAAGCAACTGCGGGTTTGATAATTATTGTTCCTGCCTGAGTGGGAGTAGTTTACCGCGTCGCTGCAGCGTGCCCAATAGCCAGTACATAGCAGGCAGCCTTCCTGGCGACTAATTACCCAGGGTGCAGTACCTAATCTGACCTGAAAGTAAGGGGGCGCCAGAGAGCTGCAAGTGTTAAGTGGAACTGTAAGCGGGATATACATAAATCCCTGCAGTTTGTGGTATATTGAAAGCAGTGGGATACCTAGAATAAGCCCCTGCTCTAAGCAAGAGGCCAATAGCCTTGTGTGTGGTTTTTTATCACATCGTGGAGTGGAGGGATAACTAAGATAAGCCCCCCTACACATGTGATAGCCGTCTGTTGGCCTGAAGTCACCTCAATCCGTGACGTAGGGGTGACGGTCACGGTGGGAATCCTGACCCAGTGTTGACAGCGGTCAGGGGAATCGTGACAGAGGTGCACTGCGAATGTCAACAAACAAGGAAAAGAACTAGCTTGCATTGGCCGGGAATCGAACCCGGGCCTCCCGCGTGGCAGGCGAGAATTCTACCACTGAACCACCAATGCTTGGATGTGTCTTTTCTCTCTGTGGTGTCCACCAGTCTCAGGGTCTCTCTCTGTGGTGTCCACCAGTCCCAGGGTCTGATGGCCACCTTCGGCCGACTGGACCGCGTGCAGCTCCGCAGGGCCGGTGGTCGACGGAAGCCCGGCTAGCTCAGTCGGTAGAGCATGAGACTCTTAATCTCAGGGTCGTGGGTTCGAGCCCCACGTTGGGCGGTTTCTTATTGCCTCCTTTTACTGCTTGTGCTAACTCCTGTCAACCCAGATGGCCCCTTGTGAAATGCCCCTTCTGCTGCAAAACATGAGAAACTGCCTAGTCCTGGATGATGAAGGGAAGGCCCAAAAGGATGGGGAGCCAAAGAAGAGCAGCGTGAGCCCTGTGGTTTTTGAAAGTGTCTGCAGAGTCAATGATGAAACGAGGTTGTCACGATATGGTATGAAATATCATATAAGTTTAGTTGCTCTTCAGCTCATAAGGTGGGCTAAACCCCCCCTTCCCTAGCTGACTCTACTTGTTTCTCTCTGGGCTACAGACTGTATGCTAGAAGGGGGTTTTATTGCCTTGGGTCGTAAATTCCAGGCTCAGAGGAAAGTCCCTCACCCCTCCCACCTTCACCAGTCAGAACTGGAAAAATGGCTCCAAAAATTCATGAAAGATTCTTTGTTTAGTTTTTGTTAGATATTAGGCAACGATTTAAGCTAGAAATACGAAAATATATATATTTTTATTCTCACTCGGTGTATCTACACAACCCGCGAAACACGAGCTTCTAACTCCATCTGGTAAAGAAGTAGGGATTTCTCTGGAAATATGTATCCCAGATAGGACATATTTGATCTCATTAGAATGCCCACGTTAATCTGAGATGAATGATGAGTTTGGTAGAACTATGGCGTGTTTTGTAGTGAAGTTATAGAAATTAGAAAGAATAGTTTAAAGTTTAGGCAGAATGTAGAGAGAGGAGGGTCTGGATAAGCCAGCCCTTCTGTGATGTCAAAGCCGGAAGGTATTAAGTTGTCGCAGGCTGCCCAGCTGAGTCTCTCTGCTAGATCTCTTCCTGACTGCTTGTCTCCTGAAGCCAGCAGCACGTCCAAATGAGCTGGGACATATGGAAAAACTCCACTAGCCTGGATGCTTGTCATGCTTTTAACATGTGAGTGTTATCTGTTCTCTTTTATTCCCTTTATGTTATAATTACCCATGTACATATTTGCAATTGTCTCATTTATAACTTTTTTATAAAATATTTTTGATAACGCACTGCCTAATTTTTAATGGGATATACTATTATATGTTAGTTCTTCTCCATGCTCTAAAAACCGTACCCTAAGTCTTCTGAAGGGAAAACGCTACTGTTACTGTTGTGTTGGGTTAGCTTCGGACCCGTTTAATCGAAGCTGGTGGCAGCGAAAGTGCACTGACTGTTGGATTATGCTGAAGCAACTGCGGGTTTGATAATTATTGTTCCTGCCTGAGTGGGAGTAGTTTACCGCGTCGCTGCAGCGTGCCCAATAGCCAGTACATAGCAGGCAGCCTTCCTGGCGACTAATTACCCAGGGTGCAGTACCTAATCTGACCTGAAAGTAAGGGGGCGCCAGAGAGCTGCAAGTGTTAAGTGGAACTGTAAGCGGGATATACATAAATCACTGCAGTTTGTGGTATATTGAAAGCAGTGGGATACCTAGAATAAGCCCCTGCTGTAAGCAAGAGGCCAATAGCCTTGTGTGTGGTTTTTTATCACATCGTGGAGTGGAGGGATAACTAAGATAAGCCCCCCTACACATGTGATAGCCGTCTGTTGGCCTGAAGTCACCTCAATCCGTGACGTAGGGGTGACGGTCACGGTGGGAATCCTGACCCAGTGTTGACAGCGGTCAGGGGAATCGTGACAGAGGTGCACTGCGAATGTCAACAAACAAGGAAAAGAACTAGCTTGCATTGGCCGGGAATCGAACCCGGGCCTCCCGCGTGGCAGGCGAGAATTCTACCACTGAACCACCAATGCTTGGATGTGTCTTTTCTCTCTGTGGTGTCCACCAGTCCCAGGGTCTCTCTCTGTGGTGTCCACCAGTCCCAGGGTCTGATGGCCACCTTCGGCCGACTGAACCGCGTGCAGCTCCGCAGGGCCAGTGGTCGACGGAATCTCGGCTAGCTCAGTCGGTAGAGCATGAGACTCTTAATCTCAGGGTCGTGGGTTCGAGCCCCACGTTGGGCGGTTTCTTATTGCCTCCTTTTACTGCTTGTGCTAACTCCTGTCAACCCAGATGGCCCCTTGTGAAATGCCCCTTCTGCTGCAAAACATGAGAAACTGCCTAGTCCTGGATGATGAAGGGAAGGCCCAAAAGGATGGGGAGCCAAAGAAGAGCAGCGTGAGCCCTGTGGTTTTTGAAAGTGTCTGCAGAGTCAATGATGAAACGAGGTGCACTGCGAATGTCAACAAACAAGGAAAAGAACTAGCTTGCATTGGCCGGGAATCGAACCCGGGCCTCCCGCGTGGCAGGCGAGAATTCTACCACTGAACCACCAATGCTTGGATGTGTCTTTTCTCTCTGTGGTGTCCACCAGTCCCAGGGTCTCTCTCTGTGGTGTCCACCAGTCCCAGGGTCTGATGGCCGACTGGACCGCGTGCAGCTCCGCAGGGCCGGTGGTCGACGGAAGCCCGACTAGCTCAGTCGGTAGAGCATGAGACTCTTAATCTCAGGGTCGTGGGTTCGAGCCCCACGTTGGGCGGTTTCTTATTGCCTCCTTTTACTGCTTGTGCTAACTCCTGTCAACCCAGATGGCCCCTTGTGAAATGCCCCTTCTGCTGCAAAACATGAGAAACTGCCTAGTCCTGGATGATGAAGGGAAGGCCCAAAAGGATGGGGAGCCAAAGAAGAGCAGCGTGAGCCCTGTGGTTTTTGAAAGTGTCTGCAGAGTCAATGATGAAACGAGGTGCACTGCGAATGTCAACAAACAAGGAAAAGAACTAGCTTGCATTGGCCGGGAATCGAACCCGGGCCTCCCGCGTGGCAGGCGAGAATTCTACCACTGAACCACCAATGCTTGGATGTGTCTTTTCTCTCTGTGGTGTCCACCAGTCCCAGGGTCTCTCTCTGTGGTGTCCACCAGTCCCAGGGTCTGATGGCCACCTTCGGCCGACTGGACCGCGTGCAGCTCCGCAGGGCCGGTGGTCGACGTAAGCCCGGCTAGCTCAGTCGGTAGAGCATGAGACTCTTAATCTTAGGGTCGTGGGTTCGAGTCCCACGTTGGGCGGTTTCTTATTGCCTCCTTTTACTGCTTGTGCTAACTCCTGTCAACCCAGATGGCCCCTTGTGAAATGCCCCTTCTGCTGCAAAACATGAGAAACTGCCTAGTCCTGGATAATGAAGGGAAGGCCCAAAAGGATGGGGAGCCAAAGAAGAGCAGCGTGAGCCCTGTGGTTTTTGAAAGTGTCTGCAGAGTCAATGATGAAACGAGGTTGTCACGATATGGTATGAAATATCATATAAGTTTAGTTGCTCTTCAGCTCATAAGGTAGGCTAAACCCCCCCTTCCCTAGCTGACTCTACTTGTTTCTCTCTAGGCTACAGACTGTATGCTAGAAGGGGGTTTTATTGCCTTGGGTCGTAAATTCCAGGCTCAGAGGAAAGTCCCTCACCCCTCCCACCTTCACCAGTCAGAACTGGAAAAATGGCTCCAAAAATTCATGAAAGATTCTTTGTTTAGTTTTTGTTAGATATTAGGCAACGATTTAAGCTAGAAATACGAAAATATATATTTTTATTCTCACTCGGTGTATCTACACAACCCGCGAAACACGAGCTTCTAACTCCATCTGGTAAAGAAGTAGGGATTTCTCTGGAAATATGTATCCCAGATAGGACATATTTGATCTCATTAGAATGCCCACGTTAATCTGAGATGAATGATGAGTTTGGTAGAACTATGGCGTGTTTTGTAGTGAAGTTATAGAAATTAGAAAGAATAGTTTAAAGTTTAGGCAGAATGTAGAGAGAGGACGGTCTGGATAAGCCAGCCCTTCTGTGATGTCAAAGCCGGAAGGTATTAAGTTGTCGCAGGCTGCCCAGCTGAGTCTCTCTGCTAGATCTCTTCCTGACTGCTTGTCTCCTGAAGCCAGCAGCACGTCCAAATGAGCTGGGACATATGGAAAAACTCCACTAGCCTGGATGCTTGTCATGCTTTTAACATGTGAGTGTTATCTGTTCTCTTTTATTCCCTTTATGTTATAATTACCCATGTACATATTTGCAATTGTCTCATTTGTAACTTTTTTATAAAATATTTTTGATAACGCACTGCCTAATTTTTAATGGGATATACTATTATATGTTAGTTCTTCTCCATGCTCTAAAAACCGTACCCTAAGTCTTCTGAAGGGAAAACGCTACTGTTACTGTTGTGTTGGGTTAGCTTCGGACCCGTTTAATCGAAGCTGGTGGCAGCGAAAGTGCGCTGACTGTTGGATTATGCTGAAGCAACTGCGGGTTTGATAATTATTGTTCCTGCCTGAGTGGGAGTAGTTTACCGCGTCGCTGCAGCGTGCCCAATAGCCAGTACATAGCAGGCAGCCTTCCTGGCGACTAATTACCCAGGGTGCAGTACCTAATCTGACCTGAAAGTAAGGGGGCGCCAGAGAGCTGCAAGTGTTAAGTGGAACTGTAAGCGGGATATACATAAATCACTGCAGTTTGTGGTATATTGAAAGCAGTGGGATACCTAGAATAAGCCCCTGCTGTAAGCAAGAGGCCAATAGCCTTGTGTGTGGTTTTTTATCACATCGTGGAGTGGAGGGATAACTAAGATAAGCCCCCCTACACATGTGATAGCCGTCTGTTGGCCTGAAGTCACCTCAATCCGTGACGTAGGGGTGACGGTCACGGTGGGAATCCTGACCCAGTGTTGACAGCGGTCAGGGGAATCGTGACAGAGGTGCACTGCGAATGTCAACAAACAAGGAAAAGAACTAGCTTGCATTGGCCGGGAATCGAACCCGGGCCTCCCGCGTGGCAGGCGAGAATTCTACCACTGAACCACCAATGCTTGGATGTGTCTTTTCTCTCTGTGGTGTCCACCAGTCCCAGGGTCTCTCTCTGTGGTGTCCACCAGTCCCAGGGTCTGATGGCCACCTTCGGCCGACTGGACCGCGTGCAGCTCCGCAGGGCCGGTGGTCGACGGAATCTCGGCTAGCTCAGTCGGTAGAGCATGAGACTCTTAATCTCAGGGTCGTGGGTTCGAGCCCCACGTTGGGCGGTTTCTTATTGCCTCCTTTTACTGCTTGTGCTAACTCCTGTCAACCCAGATGGCCCCTTGTGAAATGCCCCTTCTGCTGCAAAACATGAGAAACTGCCTAGTCCTGGATGATGAAGGGAAGGCCCAAAAGGATGGGGAGCCAAAGAAGAGCAGCGTGAGCCCTGTGGTTTTTGAAAGTGTCTGCAGAGTCAATGATGAAACGAGGTTGTCACGATATGGTATGAAATATCATATAAGTTTAGTTGCTCTTCAGCTCATAAGGTAGGCTAAACCCCCCCTTCCCTAGCTGACTCTACTTGTTTCTCTCTAGGCTACAGACTGTATGCTAGAAGGGGGTTTTATTGCCTTGGGTCGTAAATTCCAGGCTCAGAGGAAAGTCCCTCACCCCTCCCACCTTCACCAGTCAGAACTGGAAAAATGGCTCCAAAAATTCATGAAAGATTCTTTGTTTAGTTTTTGTTAGATATTAGGCAACGATTTAAGCTAGAAATACGAAAATATATATTTTTATTCTCACTCGGTGTATCTACACAACCCGCGAAACACGAGCTTCTAACTCCATCTGGTAAAGAAGTAGGGATTTCTCTGGAAATATGTATCCCAGATAGGACATATTTGATCTCATTAGAATGCCCACGTTAATCTGAGATGAATGATGAGTTTGGTAGAACTATGGCGTGTTTTGTAGTGAAGTTATAGAAATTAGAAAGAATAGTTTAAAGTTTAGGCAGAATGTAGAGAGAGGACGGTCTGGATAAGCCAGCCCTTCTGTGATGTCAAAGCCGGAAGGTATTAAGTTGTCGCAGGCTGCCCAGCTGAGTCTCTCTGCTAGATCTCTTCCTGACTGCTTGTCTCCTGAAGCCAGCAGCACGTCCAAATGAGCTGGGACATATGGAAAAACTCCACTAGCCTGGATGCTTGTCATGCTTTTAACATGTGAGTGTTATCTGTTCTCTTTTATTCCCTTTATGTTATAATTACCCATGTACATATTTGCAATTGTCTCATTTGTAACTTTTTTATAAAATATTTTTGATAACGCACTGCCTAATTTTTAATGGGATATACTATTATATGTTAGTTCTTCTCCATGCTCTAAAAACCATACCCTAAGTCTTCTGAAGGGAAAACGCTACTGTTACTGTTGTGTTGGGTTAGCTTCGGACCCGTTTAATCGAAGCTGGTGGCAGCGAAAGTGCGCTGACTGTTGGATTATGCTGAAGCAACTGCGGGTTTGATAATTATTGTTCCTGCCTGAGTGGGAGTAGTTTACCGCGTCGCTGCAGCGTGCCCAATAGCCAGTACATAGCAGGCAGCCTTCCTGGCGACTAATTACCCAGGGTGCAGTACCTAATCTGACCTGAAAGTAAGGGGGTGCCAGAGAGCTGCAAGTGTTAAGTGGAACTGTAAGCGGGATATACATAAATCCCTGCAGTTTGTGGTATATTGAAAGCAGTGGGATACCTAGAATAAGCCCCTGCTGTAAGCAAGAGGCCAATAGCCTTGTGTGTGGTTTTTTATCACATCGTGGAGTGGAGGGATAACTAAGATAAGCCCCCCTACACATGTGATAGCCGTCTGTTGGCCTGAAGTCACCTCAATCCGTGACGTAGGGGTGACGGTCACGGTGGGAATCCTGACCCAGTGTTGACAGCGGTCAGGGGAATCGTGACAGAGGTGCACTGCGAATGTCAACAAACAAGGAAAAGAACTAGCTTGCATTGGCCGGGAATCGAACCCGGGCCTCCCGCGTGGCAGGCGAGAATTCTACCACTGAACCACCAATGCTTGGATGTGTCTTTTCTCTCTGTGGTGTCCACCAGTCCCAGGGTCTCTCTCTGTGGTGTCCACCAGTCCCAGGGTCTGATGGCCACCTTCGGCCGACTGGACCGCGTGCAGCTCCGCAGGGCCGGTGGTCGACAGAAGCCCGGCTAGCTCAGTCGGTAGAGCATGAGACTCTTAATCTCAGGGTCGTGGGTTCGAGCCCCACGTTGGGCGGTTTCTTATTGCCTCCTTTTACTGCTTGTGCTAACTCCTGTCAACCCAGATGGCCCCTTGTGAAATGCCCCTTCTGCTGCAAAACATGAGAAACTGCCTAGTCCTGGATGATGAAGGGAAGGCCCAAAAGGATGGGGAGCCAAAGAAGAGCAGCGTGAGCCCTGTGGTTTTTGAAAGTGTCTGCAGAGTCAATGATGAAACGAGGTGCACTGCGAATGTCAACAAACAAGGAAAAGAACTAGCTTGCATTGGCCGGGAATCGAACCCGGGCCTCCCGCGTGGCAGGCGAGAATTCTACCACTGAACCACCAATGCTTGGATGTGTCTTTTCTCTCTGTGGTGTCCACCAGTCCCAGGGTCTCTCTCTGTGGTGTCCACCAGTCCCAGGGTCTGATGGCCACCTTCGGCCGACTGAACCGCGTGCAGCTCCGCAGGGCCAGTGGTCGACGGAAGCCCGGCTAGCTCAGTCGGTAGAGCATGAGACTCTTAATCTCAGGGTCGTGGGTTCGAGCCCCACGTTGGGCGGTTTCTTATTGCCTCCTTTTACTGCTTGTGCTAACTCCTGTCAACCCAGATGGCCCCTTGTGAAATGCCCCTTCTGCTGCAAAACATGAGAAACTGCCTAGTCCTGGATGATGAAGGGAAGGCCCAAAAGGATGGGGAGCCAAAGAAGAGCAGCGTGAGCCCTGTGGTTTTTGAAAGTGTCTGCAGAGTCAATGATGAAACGAGGTTGTCACGATATGGTATGAAATATCATATAAGTTTAGTTGCTCTTCAGCTCATAAGGTGGGCTAAACCCCCCTTCCCTAGCTGACTCTACTTGTTTCTCTCTGGGCTACAGACTGTATGCTAGAAGGGGGTTTTATTGCCTTGGGTCGTAAATTCCAGGCTCAGAGGAAAGTCCCTCACCCCTCCCACCTTCACCAGTCAGAACTGGAAAAATGGCTCCAAAAATTCATGAAAGATTCTTTGTTTAGTTTTTGTTAGATATTAGGCAACGATTTAAGCTAGAAATACGAAAATATATATTTTTATTCTCACTCGGTGTATCTACACAACCCGCGAAACACGAGCTTCTAACTCCATCTGGTAAAGAAGTAGGGATTTCTCTGGAAATATGTATCCCAGATAGGACATATTTGATCTCATTAGAATGCCCACGTTAATCTGAGATGAATGATGAGTTTGGTAGAACTATGGCGTGTTTTGTAGTGAAGTTATAGAAATTAGAAAGAATAGTTTAAAGTTTAGGCAGAATGTAGAGAGAGGAGGGTCTGGATAAGCCAGCCCTTCTGTGATGTCAAAGCCGGAAGGTATTAAGTTGTCGCAGGCTGCCCAGCTGAGTCTCTCTGCTAGATCTCTTCCTGACTGCTTGTCTCCTGAAGCCAGCAGCACGTCCAAATGAGCTGGGACATATGGAAAAACTCCACTAGCCTGGATGCTTGTCATGCTTTTAACATGTGAGTGTTATCTGTTCTCTTTTATTCCCTTTATGTTATAATTACCCATGTACATATTTGCAATTGTCTCATTTGTAACTTTTTTATAAAATATTTTTGATAACGCACTGCCTAATTTTTAATGGGATATACTATTATATGTTAGTTCTTCTCCATGCTCTAAAAACCATACCCTAAGTCTTCTGAAGGGAAAACGCTACTGTTACTGTTGTGTTGGGTTAGCTTCGGACCCGTTTAATCGAAGCTGGTGGCAGCGAAAGTGCGCTGACTGTTGGATTATGCTGAAGCAACTGCGGGTTTGATAATTATTGTTCCTGCCTGAGTGGGAGTAGTTTACTGCGTCGCTGCAGCGTGCCCAATAGCCAGTACATAGCAGGCAGCCTTCCTGGCGACTAATTACCCAGGGTGCAGTACCTAATCTGACCTGAAAGTAAGGGGGCGCCAGAGAGCTGCAAGTGTTAAGTGGAAATGTAAGCGGGATATACATAAATCCCTGCAGTTTGTGGTATATTGAAAGCAGTGGGATACCTAGAATAAGCCCCTGCTGTAAGCAAGAGGCCAATAGCCTTGTGTGTGGTTTTTTATCACATCGTGGAGTGGAGGGATAACTAAGATAAGCCCCCCTACACATGTGATAGCCGTCTGTTGGCCTGAAGTCACCTCAATCCGTGACGTAGGGGTGACGGTCACGGTGGGAATCCTGACCCAGTGTTGACAGCGGTCAGGGGAATCGTGACAGAGGTGCACTGCGAATGTCAACAAACAAGGAAAAGAACTAGCTTGCATTGGCCGGGAATCGAACCCGGGCCTCCCGCGTGGCAGGCGAGAATTCTACCACTGAACCACCAATGCTTGGATGTGTCTTTTCTCTCTGTGGTGTCCACCAGTCCCAGGGTCTCTCTCTGTGGTGTCCACCAGTCCCAGGGTCTGATGGCCACCTTCGGCCGACTGGACCGCGTGCAGCTCCGCAGGGCCGGTGGTCGACGGAAGCCCGGCTAGCTCAGTCGGTAGAGCATGAGACTCTTAATCTCAGGGTCGTGGGTTCGAGCCCCACGTTGGGCGGTTTCTTATTGCCTCCTTTTACTGCTTGTGCTAACTCCTGTCAACCCAGATGGCCCCTTGTGAAATGCCCCTTCTGCTGCAAAACATGAGAAACTGCCTAGTCCTGGATGATGAAGGGAAGGCCCAAAAGGATGGGGAGCCAAAGAAGAGCAGCGTGAGCCCTGTGGTTTTTGAAAGTGTCTGCAGAGTCAATGATGAAACGAGGTGCACTGCGAATGTCAACAAACAAGGAAAAGAACTAGCTTGCATTGGCCGGGAATCGAACCCGGGCCTCCCGCGTGGCAGGCGAGAATTCTACCACTGAACCACCAATGCTTGGATGTGTCTTTTCTCTCTGTGGTGTCCACCAGTCCCAGGGTCTCTCTCTGTGGTGTCCACCAGTCCCAGGGTCTGATGGCCACCTTCGGCCGACTGGACCGCGTGCAGCTCCGCAGGGCCGGTGGTCGACGGAAGCCCGGCTAGCTCAGTCGGTAGAGCATGAGACTCTTAATCTCAGGGTCGTGGGTTCGAGCCCCACATTGGGCGGTTTCTTATTGCCTCCTTTTACTGCTTGTGCTAACTCCTGTCAACCCAGATGGCCCCTTGTGAAATGCCCCTTCTGCTGCAAAACATGAGAAACTGCCTAGTCCTGGATGATGAAGGGAAGGCCCAAAAGGATGGGGAGCCAAAGAAGAGCAGCGTGAGCCCTGTGGTTTTTGAAAGTGTCTGCAGAGTCAATGATGAAACGAGGTGCACTGCGAATGTCAACAAACAAGGAAAAGAACTAGCTTGCATTGGCCGGGAATCGAACCCGGGCCTCCCGCGTGGCAGGCGAGAATTCTACCACTGAACCACCAATGCTTGGATGTGTCTTTTCTCTCTGTGGTGTCCACCAGTCCCAGGGTCTCTCTCTGTGGTGTCCACCAGTCCCAGGGTCTGATGGCCACCTTCGGCCGACTGAACCGCGTGCAGCTCCGCAGGGCCGGTGGTCGACAGAAGCCCGGCTAGCTCAGTCGGTAGAGCATGAGACTCTTAATCTCAGGGTCGTGGGTTCGAGCCCCACGTTGGGCGGTTTCTTATTGCCTCCTTTTACTGCTTGTGCTAACTCCTGTCAACCCAGATGGCCCCTTGTGAAATGCCCCTTCTGCTGCAAAACATGAGAAACTGCCTAGTCCTGGATGATGAAGGGAAGGCCCAAAAGGATGGGGAGCCAAAGAAGAGCAGCGTGAGCCCTGTGGTTTTTGAAAGTGTCTGCAGAGTCAATGATGAAACGAGGTTGTCACGATATGGTATGAAATATCATATAAGTTTAGTTGCTCTTCAGCTCATAAGGTGGGCTAAACCCCCCCTTCCCTAGCTGACTCTACTTGTTTCTCTCTGGGCTACAGACTGTATGCTAGAAGGGGGTTTTATTGCCTTGGGTCGTAAATTCCAGGCTCAGAGGAAAGTCCCTCACCCCTCCCACCTTCACCAGTCAGAACTGGAAAAATGGCTCCAAAAATTCATGAAAGATTCTTTGTTTAGTTTTTGTTAGATATTAGGCAACGATTTAAGCTAGAAATACGAAAATATATATTTTTATTCTCACTCGGTGTATCTACACAACCCGCGAAACACGAGCTTATAACTCCATCTGGTAAAGAAGTAGGGATTTCTCTGGAAATATGTATCCCAGATAGGACATATTTGATCTCATTAGAATGCCCACGTTAATCTGAGATGAATGATGAGTTTGGTAGAACTATGGCGTGTTTTGTAGTGAAGTTATAGAAATTAGAAAGAATAGTTTAAAGTTTAGGCAGAATGTAGAGAGAGAAGGGTCTGGATAAGCCAGCCCTTCTGTGATGTCAAAGCCGGAAGGTATTAAGTTGTCGCAGGCTGCCCAGCTGAGTCTCTCTGCTAGATCTCTTCCTGACTGCTTGTCTCCTGAAGCCAGCAGCACGTCCAAATGAGCTGGGACATATGGAAAAACTCCACTAGCCTGGATGCTTGTCATGCTTTTAACATGTGAGTGTTATCTGTTCTCTTTTATTCCCTTTATGTTATAATTACCCATGTACATATTTGCAATTGTCTCATTTGTAACTTTTTTATAAAATATTTTTGATAACGCACTGCCTAATTTTTAATGGGATATACTATTATATGTTAGTTCTTCTCCATGCTCTAAAAACCGTACCCTAAGTCTTCTGAAGGGAAAACGCTACTGTTACTGTTGTGTTGGGTTAGCTTCGGACCCGTTTAATCGAAGCTGGTGGCAGCGAAAGTGCGCTGACTGTTGGATTATGCTGAAGCAACTGCGGGTTTGATAATTATTGTTCCTGCCTGAGTGGGAGTAGTTTACCGCGTCGCTGCAGCGTGCCCAATAGCCAGTACATAGCAGGCAGCCTTCCTGGCGACTAATTACCCAGGGTGCAGTACCTAATCTGACCTGAAAGTAAGGGGGCGCCAGAGAGCTGCAAGTGTTAAGTGGAACTGTAAGCGGGATATACATAAATCACTGCAGTTTGTGGTATATTGAAAGCAGTGGGATACCTAGAATAAGCCCCTGCTGTAAGCAAGAGGCCAATAGCCTTGTGTGTGGTTTTTTATCACATCGTGGAGTGGAGGGATAACTAAGATAAGCCCCCCTACACATGTGATAGCCGTCTGTTGGCCTGAAGTCACCTCAATCCGTGACGTAGGGGTGACGGTCACGGTGGGAATCCTGACCCAGTGTTGACAGCGGTCAGGGGAATCGTGACAGAGGTGCACTGCGAATGTCAACAAACAAGGAAAAGAACTAGCTTGCATTGGCCGGGAATCGAACCCGGGCCTCCCGCGTGGCAGGCGAGAATTCTACCACTGAACCACCAATGCTTGGATGTGTCTTTTCTCTCTGTGGTGTCCACCAGTCCCAGGGTCTCTCTCTGTGGTGTCCACCAGTCCCAGGGTCTGATGGCCACCTTCGGCCGACTGGACCGCGTGCAGCTCCGCAGGGCCGGTGGTCGACGGAATCTTGGCTAGCTCAGTCGGTAGAGCATGAGACTCTTAATCTCAGGGTCGTGGGTTCGAGCCCCACGTTGGGCGGTTTCTTATTGCCTCCTTTTACTGCTTGTGCTAACTCCTGTCAACCCAGATGGCCCCTTGTGAAATGCCCCTTCTGCTGCAAAACATGAGAAACTGCCTAGTCCTGGATGATGAAGGGAAGGCCCAAAAGGATGGGGAGCCAAAGAAGAGCAGCGTGAGCCCTGTGGTTTTTGAAAGTGTCTGCAGAGTCAATGATGAAACGAGGTTGTCACGATATGGTATGAAATATCATATAAGTTTAGTTGCTCTTCAGCTCATAAGGTAGGCTAAACCCCCCCTTCCCTAGCTGACTCTACTTGTTTCTCTCTAGGCTACAGACTGTATGCTAGAAGGGGGTTTTATTGCCTTGGGTCGTAAATTCCAGGCTCAGAGGAAAGTCCCTCACCCCTCCCACCTTCACCAGTCAGAACTGGAAAAATGGCTCCAAAAATTCATGAAAGATTCTTTGTTTAGTTTTTGTTAGATATTAGGCAACGATTTAAGCTAGAAATACGAAAATATATATTTTTATTCTCACTCGGTGTATCTACACAACCCGCGAAACACGAGCTTCTAACTCCATCTGGTAAAGAAGTAGGGATTTCTCTGGAAATATGTATCCCAGATAGGACATATTTGATCTCATTAGAATGCCCACGTTAATCTGAGATGAATGATGAGTTTGGTAGAACTATGGCGTGTTTTGTAGTGAAGTTATAGAAATTAGAAAGAATAGTTTAAAGTTTAGGCAGAATGTAGAGAGAGGACGGTCTGGATAAGCCAGCCCTTCTGTGATGTCAAAGCCGGAAGGTATTAAGTTGTCGCAGGCTGCCCAGCTGAGTCTCTCTGCTAGATCTCTTCCTGACTGCTTGTCTCCTGAAGCCAGCAGCACGTCCAAATGAGCTGGGACATATGGAAAAACTCCACTAGCCTGGATGCTTGTCATGCTTTTAACATGTGAGTGTTATCTGTTCTCTTTTATTCCCTTTATGTTATAATTACCCATGTACATATTTGCAATTGTCTCATTTGTAACTTTTTTATAAAATATTTTTGATAACGCACTGCCTAATTTTTAATGGGATATACTATTATATGTTAGTTCTTCTCCATGCTCTAAAAACCGTACCCTAAGTCTTCTGAAGGGAAAACGCTACTGTTACTGTTGTGTTGGGTTAGCTTCGGACCCGTTTAATCGAAGCTGGTGGCAGCGAAAGTGCGCTGACTGTTGGATTATGCTGAAGCAACTGCGGGTTTGATAATTATTGTTCCTGCCTGAGTGGGAGTAGTTTACCGCGTCGCTGCAGCGTGCCCAATAGCCAGTACATAGCAGGCAGCCTTCCTGGCGACTAATTACCCAGGGTGCAGTACCTAATCTGACCTGAAAGTAAGGGGGTGCCAGAGAGCTGCAAGTGTTAAGTGGAACTGTAAGCGGGATATACATAAATCCCTGCAGTTTGTGGTATATTGAAAGCAGTGGGATACCTAGAATAAGCCCCTGCTGTAAGCAAGAGGCCAATAGCCTTGTGTGTGGTTTTTTATCACATCGTGGAGTGGAGGGATAACTAAGATAAGCCCCCCCTACATATGTGATAGCCGTCTGTTGGCCTGAAGTCACCTCAATCCGTGACGTAGGGGTGACGGTCACGGTGGGAATCCTGACCCAGTGTTGACAGCGGTCAGGGGAATCGTGACAGAGGTGCACTGCGAATGTCAACAAACAAGGAAAAGAACTAGCTTGCATTGGCCGGGAATCGAACCCGGGCCTCCCGCGTGGCAGGCGAGAATTCTACCACTGAACCACCAATGCTTGGATGTGTCTTTTCTCTCTGTGGTGTCCACCAGTCCCAGGGTCTCTCTCTGTGGTGTCCACCAGTCCCAGGGTCTGATGGCCACCTTCGGCCGACTGGACCGCGTGCAGCTCCGCAGGGCCGGTGGTCGACAGAAGCCCGGCTAGCTCAGTCGGTAGAGCATGAGACTCTTAATCTCAGGGTCGTGGGTTCGAGCCCCACGTTGGGCGGTTTCTTATTGCCTCCTTTTACTGCTTGTGCTAACTCCTGTCAACCCAGATGGCCCCTTGTGAAATGCCCCTTCTGCTGCAAAACATGAGAAACTGCCTAGTCCTGGATGATGAAGGGAAGGCCCAAAAGGATGGGGAGCCAAAGAAGAGCAGCGTGAGCCCTGTGGTTTTTGAAAGTGTCTGCAGAGTCAATGATGAAACGAGGTGCACTGCGAATGTCAACAAACAAGGAAAAGAACTAGCTTGCATTGGCCGGGAATCGAACCCGGGCCTCCCGCGTGGCAGGCGAGAATTCTACCACTGAACCACCAATGCTTGGATGTGTCTTTTCTCTCTGTGGTGTCCACCAGTCCCAGGGTCTCTCTCTGTGGTGTCCACCAGTCCCAGGGTCTGATGGCCACCTTCGGCCGACTGAACCGCGTGCAGCTCCGCAGGGCCAGTGGTCGACGGAAGCCCGGCTAGCTCAGTCGGTAGAGCATGAGACTCTTAATCTCAGGGTCGTGGGTTCGAGCCCCACGTTGGGCGGTTTCTTATTGCCTCCTTTTACTGCTTGTGCTAACTCCTGTCAACCCAGATGGCCCCTTGTGAAATGCCCCTTCTGCTGCAAAACATGAGAAACTGCCTAGTCCTGGATGATGAAGGGAAGGCCCAAAAGGATGGGGAGCCAAAGAAGAGCAGCGTGAGCCCTGTGGTTTTTGAAAGTGTCTGCAGAGTCAATGATGAAACGAGGTTGTCACGATATGGTATGAAATATCATATAAGTTTAGTTGCTCTTCAGCTCATAAGGTGGGCTAAACCCCCCTTCCCTAGCTGACTCTACTTGTTTCTCTCTGGGCTACAGACTGTATGCTAGAAGGGGGTTTTATTGCCTTGGGTCGTAAATTCCAGGCTCAGAGGAAAGTCCCTCACCCCTCCCACCTTCACCAGTCAGAACTGGAAAAATGGCTCCAAAAATTCATGAAAGATTCTTTGTTTAGTTTTTGTTAGATATTAGGCAACGATTTAAGCTAGAAATACGAAAATATATATTTTTATTCTCACTCGGTGTATCTACACAACCCGCGAAACACGAGCTTCTAACTCCATCTGGTAAAGAAGTAGGGATTTCTCTGGAAATATGTATCCCAGATAGGACATATTTGATCTCATTAGAATGCCCACGTTAATCTGAGATGAATGATGAGTTTGGTAGAACTATGGCGTGTTTTGTAGTGAAGTTATAGAAATTAGAAAGAATAGTTTAAAGTTTAGGCAGAATGTAGAGAGAGGAGGGTCTGGATAAGCCAGCCCTTCTGTGATGTCAAAGCCGGAAGGTATTAAGTTGTCGCAGGCTGCCCAGCTGAGTCTCTCTGCTAGATCTCTTCCTGACTGCTTGTCTCCTGAAGCCAGCAGCACGTCCAAATGAGCTGGGACATATGGAAAAACTCCACTAGCCTGGATGCTTGTCATGCTTTTAACATGTGAGTGTTATCTGTTCTCTTTTATTCCCTTTATGTTATAATTACCCATGTACATATTTGCAATTGTCTCATTTGTAACTTTTTTATAAAATATTTTTGATAACGCACTGCCTAATTTTTAATGGGATATACTATTATATGTTAGTTCTTCTCCATGCTCTAAAAACCATACCCTAAGTCTTCTGAAGGGAAAACGCTACTGTTACTGTTGTGTTGGGTTAGCTTCGGACCCGTTTAATCGAAGCTGGTGGCAGCGAAAGTGCGCTGACTGTTGGATTATGCTGAAGCAACTGCGGGTTTGATAATTATTGTTCCTGCCTGAGTGGGAGTAGTTTACTGCGTCGCTGCAGCGTGCCCAATAGCCAGTACATAGCAGGCAGCCTTCCTGGCGACTAATTACCCAGGGTGCAGTACCTAATCTGACCTGAAAGTAAGGGGGCGCCAGAGAGCTGCAAGTGTTAAGTGGAAATGTAAGCGGGATATACATAAATCCCTGCAGTTTGTGGTATATTGAAAGCAGTGGGATACCTAGAATAAGCCCCTGCTGTAAGCAAGAGGCCAATAGCCTTGTGTGTGGTTTTTTATCACATCGTGGAGTGGAGGGATAACTAAGATAAGCCCCCCTACACATGTGATAGCCGTCTGTTGGCCTGAAGTCACCTCAATCCGTGACGTAGGGGTGACGGTCACGGTGGGAATCCTGACCCAGTGTTGACAGCGGTCAGGGGAATCGTGACAGAGGTGCACTGCGAATGTCAACAAACAAGGAAAAGAACTAGCTTGCATTGGCCGGGAATCGAACCCGGGCCTCCCGCGTGGCAGGCGAGAATTCTACCACTGAACCACCAATGCTTGGATGTGTCTTTTCTCTCTGTGGTGTCCACCAGTCCCAGGGTCTCTCTCTGTGGTGTCCACCAGTCCCAGGGTCTGATGGCCACCTTCGGCCGACTGGACCGCGTGCAGCTCCGCAGGGCCGGTGGTCGACGAAAGCCCGGCTAGCTCAGTCGGTAGAGCATGAGACTCTTAATCTCAGGGTCGTGGGTTCGAGCCCCACGTTGGGCGGTTTCTTATTGCCTCCTTTTACTGCTTGTGCTAACTCCTGTCAACCCAGATGGCCCCTTGTGAAATGCCCCTTCTGCTGCAAAACATGAGAAACTGCCTAGTCCTGGATGATGAAGGGAAGGCCCAAAAGGATGGGGAGCCAAAGAAGAGCAGCGTGAGCCCTGTGGTTTTTGAAAGTGTCTGCAGAGTCAATGATGAAACGAGGTGCACTGCGAATGTCAACAAACAAGGAAAAGAACTAGCTTGCATTGGCCGGGAATCGAACCCGGGCCTCCCGCGTGGCAGGCGAGAATTCTACCACTGAACCACCAATGCTTGGATGTGTCTTTTCTCTCTGTGGTGTCCACCAGTCCCAGGGTCTCTCTCTGTGGTGTCCACCAGTCCCAGGGTCTGATGGCCACCTTCGGCCGACTGGACCGCGTGCAGCTCCGCAGGGCCGGTGGTCGACGGAAGCCCGGCTAGCTCAGTCGGTAGAGCATGAGACTCTTAATCTCAGGGTCGTGGGTTCGAGCCCCACATTGGGCGGTTTCTTATTGCCTCCTTTTACTGCTTGTGCTAACTCCTGTCAACCCAGATGGCCCCTTGTGAAATGCCCCTTCTGCTGCAAAACATGAGAAACTGCCTAGTCCTGGATGATGAAGGGAAGGCCCAAAAGGATGGGGAGCCAAAGAAGAGCAGCGTGAGCCCTGTGGTTTTTGAAAGTGTCTGCAGAGTCAATGATGAAACGAGGTGCACTGCGAATGTCAACAAACAAGGAAAAGAACTAGCTTGCATTGGCCGGGAATCGAACCCGGGCCTCCCGCGTGGCAGGCGAGAATTCTACCACTGAACCACCAATGCTTGGATGTGTCTTTTCTCTCTGTGGTGTCCACCAGTCCCAGGGTCTCTCTCTGTGGTGTCCACCAGTCCCAGGGTCTGATGGCCACCTTCGGCCGACTGAACCGCGTGCAGCTCCGCAGGGCCGGTGGTCGACGGAAGCCCGGCTAGCTCAGTCGGTAGAGCATGAGACTCTTAATCTCAGGGTCGTGGGTTCGAGCCCCACGTTGGGCGGTTTCTTATTGCCTCCTTTTACTGCTTGTGCTAACTCCTGTCAACCCAGATGGCCCCTTGTGAAATGCCCCTTCTGCTGCAAAACATGAGAAACTGCCTAGTCCTGGATGATGAAGGGAAGGCCCAAAAGGATGGGGAGCCAAAGAAGAGCAGCGTGAGCCCTGTGGTTTTTGAAAGTGTCTGCAGAGTCAATGATGAAACGAGGTTGTCACGATATGGTATGAAATATCATATAAGTTTAGTTGCTCTTCAGCTCATAAGGTGGGCTAAACCCCCCCTTCCCTAGCTGACTCTACTTGTTTCTCTCTGGGCTACAGACTGTATGCTAGAAGGGGGTTTTATTGCCTTGGGTCGTAAATTCCAGGCTCAGAGGAAAGTCCCTCACCCCTCCCACCTTCACCAGTCAGAACTGGAAAAATGGCTCCAAAAATTCATGAAAGATTCTTTGTTTAGTTTTTGTTAGATATTAGGCAACGATTTAAGCTAGAAATACGAAAATATATATTTTTATTCTCACTCGGTGTATCTACACAACCCGCGAAACACGAGCTTATAACTCCATCTGGTAAAGAAGTAGGGATTTCTCTGGAAATATGTATCCCAGATAGGACATATTTGATCTCATTAGAATGCCCACGTTAATCTGAGATGAATGATGAGTTTGGTAGAACTATGGCGTGTTTTGTAGTGAAGTTATAGAAATTAGAAAGAATAGTTTAAAGTTTAGGCAGAATGTAGAGAGAGAAGGGTCTGGATAAGCCAGCCCTTCTGTGATGTCAAAGCCGGAAGGTATTAAGTTGTCGCAGGCTGCCCAGCTGAGTCTCTCTGCTAGATCTCTTCCTGACTGCTTGTCTCCTGAAGCCAGCAGCACGTCCAAATGAGCTGGGACATATGGAAAAACTCCACTAGCCTGGATGCTTGTCATGCTTTTAACATGTGAGTGTTATCTGTTCTCTTTTATTCCCTTTATGTTATAATTACCCATGTACATATTTGCAATTGTCTCATTTGTAACTTTTTTATAAAATATTTTTGATAACGCACTGCCTAATTTTTAATGGGATATACTATTATATGTTAGTTCTTCTCCATGCTCTAAAAACCGTACCCTAAGTCTTCTGAAGGGAAAACGCTACTGTTACTGTTGTGTTGGGTTAGCTTCGGACCCGTTTAATCGAAGCTGGTGGCAGCGAAAGTGCGCTGACTGTTGGATTATGCTGAAGCAACTGCGGGTTTGATAATTATTGTTCCTGCCTGAGTGGGAGTAGTTTACCGCGTCGCTGCAGCGTGCCCAATAGCCAGTACATAGCAGGCAGCCTTCCTGGCGACTAATTACCCAGGGTGCAGTACCTAATCTGACCTGAAAGTAAGGGGGCGCCAGAGAGCTGCAAGTGTTAAGTGGAACTGTAAGCGGGATATACATAAATCACTGCAGTTTGTGGTATATTGAAAGCAGTGGGATACCTAGAATAAGCCCCTGCTGTAAGCAAGAGGCCAATAGCCTTGTGTGTGGTTTTTTATCACATCGTGGAGTGGAGGGATAACTAAGATAAGCCCCCCTACACATGTGATAGCCGTCTGTTGGCCTGAAGTCACCTCAATCCGTGACGTAGGGGTGACGGTCACGGTGGGAATCCTGACCCAGTGTTGACAGCGGTCAGGGGAATCGTGACAGAGGTGCACTGCGAATGTCAACAAACAAGGAAAAGAACTAGCTTGCATTGGCCGGGAATCGAACCCGGGCCTCCCGCGTGGCAGGCGAGAATTCTACCACTGAACCACCAATGCTTGGATGTGTCTTTTCTCTCTGTGGTGTCCACCAGTCCCAGGGTCTCTCTCTGTGGTGTCCACCAGTCCCAGGGTCTGATGGCCACCTTCGGCCGACTGGACCGCGTGCAGCTCCGCAGGGCCGGTGGTCGACGGAATCTCGGCTAGCTCAGTCGGTAGAGCATGAGACTCTTAATCTCAGGGTCGTGGGTTCGAGCCCCACGTTGGGCGGTTTCTTATTGCCTCCTTTTACTGCTTGTGCTAACTCCTGTCAACCCAGATGGCCCCTTGTGAAATGCCCCTTCTGCTGCAAAACATGAGAAACTGCCTAGTCCTGGATGATGAAGGGAAGGCCCAAAAGGATGGGGAGCCAAAGAAGAGCAGCGTGAGCCCTGTGGTTTTTGAAAGTGTCTGCAGAGTCAATGATGAAACGAGGTGCACTGCGAATGTCAACAAACAAGGAAAAGAACTAGCTTGCATTGGCCGGAAATCGAACCCGGGCCTCCCGCGTGGCAGGCGAGAATTCTACCACTGAACCACCAATGCTTGGATGTGTCTTTTCTCTCTGTGGTGTCCACCAGTCCCAGGGTCTCTCTCTGTGGTGTCCACCAGTCCCAGGGTCTGATGGCCACCTTCGGCCGACTGGACCGCGTGCAGCTCCGCAGGGCCGGTGGTCGACGGAAGCCCGGCTAGCTCAGTCGGTAGAGCATGAGACTCTTAATCTCAGGGTCGTGGGTTCGAGCCCCACGTTGGGCGGTTTCTTATTGCCTCCTTTTACTGCTTGTGCTAACTCCTGTCAACCCAGATGGCCCCTTGTGAAATGCCCCTTCTGCTGCAAAACATGAGAAACTGCCTAGTCCTGGATGATGAAGGGAAGGCCCAAAAGGATGGGGAGCCAAAGAAGAGCAGCGTGAGCCCTGTGGTTTTTGAAAGTGTCTGCAGAGTCAATGATGAAACGAGGTTGTCACGATATGGTATGAAATATCATATAAGTTTAGTTGCTCTTCAGCTCATAAGGTAGGCTAAACCCCCCCTTCCCTAGCTGACTCTACTTGTTTCTCTCTGGGCTACAGACTGTATGCTAGAAGGGGGTTTTATTGCCTTGGGTCGTAAATTCCAGGCTCAGAGGAAAGTCCCTCACCCCTCCCACCTTCACCAGTCAGAACTGGAAAAATGGCTCCAAAAATTCATGAAAGATTCTTTGTTTAGTTTTTGTTAGATATTAGGCAACGATTTAAGCTAGAAATACGAAAATATATATTTTTATTCTCACTCGGTGTATCTACACAACCCGCGAAACACGAGCTTCTAACTCCATCTGGTAAAGAAGTAGGGATTTCTCTGGAAATATGTATCCCAGATAGGACATATTTGATCTCATTAGAATGCCCACGTTAATCTGAGATGAATGATGAGTTTGGTAGAACTATGGCGTGTTTTGTAGTGAAGTTATAGAAATTAGAAAGAATAGTTTAAAGTTTAGGCAGAATGTAGAGAGAGGAGGGTCTGGATAAGCCAGCCCTTCTGTGATGTCAAAGCCGGAAGGTATTAAGTTGTCGCAGGCTGCCCAGCTGAGTCTCTCTGCTAGATCTCTTCCTGACTGCTTGTCTCCTGAAGCCAGCAGCACGTCCAAATGAGCTGGGACATATGGAAAAACTCCACTAGCCTGGATGCTTGTCATGCTTTTAACATGTGAGTGTTATCTGTTCTCTTTTATTCCCTTTATGTTATAATTACCCATGTACATATTTGCAATTGTCTCATTTGTAACTTTTTTATAAAATATTTTTGATAACGCACTGCCTAATTTTTAATGGGATATACTATTATATGTTAGTTCTTCTCCATGCTCTAAAAACCGTACCCTAAGTCTTCTGAAGGGAAAACGCTACTGTTACTGTTGTGTTGGGTTAGCTTCGGACCCGTTTAATCGAAGCTGGTGGCAGCGAAAGTGCGCTGACTGTTGGATTATGCTGAAGCAACTGCGGGTTTGATAATTATTGTTCCTGCCTGAGTGGGAGTAGTTTACCGCGTCGCTGCAGCGTGCCCAATAGCCAGTACATAGCAGGCAGCCTTCCTGGCGACTAATTACCCAGGGTGCAGTACCTAATCTGACCTGAAAGTAAGGGGGCGCCAGAGAGCTGCAAGTGTTAAGTGGAACTGTAAGCGGGATATACATAAATCCCTGCAGTTTGTGGTATATTGAAAGCAGTGGGATACCTAGAATAAGCCCCTGCTGTAAGCAAGAGGCCAATAGCCTTGTGTGTGGTTTTTTATCACATCGTGGAGTGGAGGGATAACTAAGATAAGCCCCCCTACACATGTGATAGCCGTCTGTTGGCCTGAAGTCACCTCAATCCGTGACGTAGGGGTGACGGTCACGGTGGGAATCCTGACCCAGTGTTGACAGCGGTCAGGGGAATCGTGACAGAGGTGCACTGCGAATGTCAACAAACAAGGAAAAGAACTAGCTTGCATTGGCCGGGAATCGAACCCGGGCCTCCCGCGCGGCAGGCGAGAATTCTACCACTGAACCACCAACGCTTGGATGTGTCTTTTCTCTCTGTGGTGTCCACCAGTCCCAGGGTCTCTCTCTGTGGTGTCCACCAGTCCCAGGGTCTGATGGCCACCTTCGGCCGACTGGATCGCGTGCAGCTCCGCAGGGCCGGTGGTCGACGGAAGCCCGGCTAGCTCAGTCGGTAGAGCATGAGACTCTTAATCTCAGGGTCGTGGGTTCGAGCCCCACGTTGGGCGGTTTCTTATTGCCTCCTTTTACTGCTTGTGCTAACTCCTGTCAACCCAGATGGCCCCTTGTGAAATGCCCCTTCTGCTGCAAAACATGAGAAACTGCCTAGTCCTGGATGATGAAGGGAAGGCCCAAAAGGATGGGGAGCCAAAGAAGAGCAGCGTGAGCCCTGTGGTTTTTGAAAGTGTCTGCAGAGTCAATGATGAAACGAGGTGCACTGCGAATGTCAACAAACAAGGAAAAGAACTAGCTTGCATTGGCCGGGAATCGAACCCGGGCCTCCCGCGTGGCAGGCGAGAATTCTACCACTGAACCACCAATGCTTGGATGTGTCTTTTCTCTCTGTGGTGTCCACCAGTCCCAGGGTCTCTCTCTGTGGTGTCCACCAGTCCCAGGGTCTGATGGCCACCTTCGGCCGACTGGACCGCGTGCAGCTCCGCAGGGCCGGTGGTCGACGGAAGCCCGGCTAGCTCAGTCGGTAGAGCATGAGACTCTTAATCTCAGGGTCGTGGGTTCGAGCCCCACGTTGGGCAGTTTCTTATTGCCTCCTTTTACTGCTTGTGCTAACTCCTGTCAACCCAGATGGCCCCTTGTGAAATGCCCCTTCTGCTGCAAAACATGAGAAACTGCCTAGTCCTGGATGATGAAGGGAAGGCCCAAAAGGATGGGGAGCCAAAGAAGAGCAGCGTGAGCCCTGTGGTTTTTGAAAGTGTCTGCAGAGTCAATGATGAAACGAGGTGCACTGCGAATGTCAACAAACAAGGAAAAGAACTAGCTTGCATTGGCCGGGAATCGAACCCGGGCCTCCCGCGTGGCAGGCGAGAATTCTACCACTGAACCACCAATGCTTGGATGTGTCTTTTCTCTCTGTGGTGTCCACCAGTCCCAGGGTCTCTCTCTGTGGTGTCCACCAGTCCCAGGGTCTGATGGCCACCTTCGGCCGACTGGACCGCGTGCAGCTCCGCGGGGCCGGTGGTCGAAGGAAGCCCGGCTAGCTCAGTTGGTAGAGCATGAGACTCTTAATCTCAGGGTCGTGGGTTCCAGCCCCACGTTGGGCGGTTTCTTATTGCCTCCTTTTACTGCTTGTGCTAACTCCTGTCAACCCAGATGGCCCCTTGTGAAATGCCCCTTCTGCTGCAAAACATGAGAAACTGCCTAGTCCTGGATGATGAAGGGAAGGCCCAAAAGGATGGGGAGCCAAAGAAGAGCAGCGTGAGCCCTGTGGTTTTTGAAAGTGTCTGCAGAGTCAATGATGAAACGAGGTTGTCACGATATGGTATGAAATATCATATAAGTTTAGTTGCTCTTCAGCTCATAAGGTGGGCTAAACCCCCCCTTCCCTAGCTGACTCTACTTGTTTCTCTCTGGGCTACAGACTGTATGCTAGAAGGGGTTTTTATTGCCTTGGGTCGTAAATTCCAGGCTCAGAGGAAAGTCCCTCACCCCTCCCACCTTCACCAGTCAGAACTGGAAAAATGGCTCCAAAAATTCATGAAAGATTCTTTGTTTAGTTTTTGTTAGATATTAGGCAACGATTTAAGCTAGAAATACGAAAATATATATTTTTATTCTCACTCGGTGTATCTACACAACCCGCGAAACACGAGCTTCTAACTCCATCTGGTAAAGAAGTAGGGATTTCTCTGGAAATATGTATCCCAGATAGGACATATTTGATCTCATTAGAATGCCCACGTTAATCTGAGATGAATGATGAGTTTGGTAGAACTATGGCGTGTTTTGTAGTGAAGTTATAGAAATTAGAAAGAATAGTTTAAAGTTTAGGCAGAATGTAGAGAGAGGAGGGTCTGGATAAGCCAGCCCTTCTGTGATGTCAAAGCCGGAAGGTATTAAGTTGTCGCAGGCTGCCCAGCTGAGTCTCTCTGCTAGATCTCTTCCTGACTGCTTGTCTCCTGAAGCCAGCAGCACGTCCAAATGAGCTGGGACATATGGAAAAACTCCACTAGCCTGGATGCTTGTCATGCTTTTAACATGTGAGTGTTATCTGTTCTCTTTTATTCCCTTTATGTTATAATTACCCATGTACATATTTGCAATTGTCTCATTTGTAACTTTTTTATAAAATATTTTTGATAACGCACTGCCTAATTTTTAATGGGATATACTATTATATGTTAGTTCTTCTCCATGCTCTAAAAACCGTACCCTAAGTCTTCTGAAGGGAAAACGCTACTGTTACTGTTGTGTTGGGTTAGCTTCGGACCCGTTTAATCGAAGCTGGTGGCAGCGAAAGTGCGCTGACTGTTGGATTATGCTGAAGCAACTGCGGGTTTGATAATTATTGTTCCTGCCTGAGTGGGAGTAGTTTACCGCGTCGCTGCAGCGTGCCCAATAGCCAGTACATAGCAGGCAGCCTTCCTGGCGACTAATTACCCAGGGTGCAGTACCTAATCTGACCTGAAAGTAAGGGGGCGCCAGAGAGCTGCAAGTGTTAAGTGGAACTGTAAGCGGGATATACATAAATCACTGCAGTTTGTGGTATATTGAAAGCAGTGGGATACCTAGAATAAGCCCCTGCTGTAAGCAAGAGGCCAATAGCCTTGTGTGTGGTTTTTTATCACATCGTGGAGTGGAGGGATAACTAAGATAAGCCCCCCTACACATGTGATAGCCGTCTGTTGGCCTGAAGTCACCTCAATCCGTGACGTAGGGGTGACGGTCACGGTGGGAATCCTGACCCAGTGTTGACAGCGGTCAGGGGAATCGTGACAGAGGTGCACTGCGAATGTCAACAAACAAGGAAAAGAACTAGCTTGCATTGGCCGGGAATCGAACCCGGGCCTCCCGCGTGGCAGGCGAGAATTCTACCACTGAACCACCAATGCTTGGATGTGTCTTTTCTCTCTGTGGTGTCCACCAGTCCCAGGGTCTCTCTCTGTGGTGTCCACCAGTCCCAGGGTCTGATGGCCACCTTCGGCCGACTGAACCGCGTGCAGCTCCGCAGGGCCGGTGGTCGACGGAAGCCCGGCTAGCTCAGTCGGTAGAGCATGAGACTCTTAATCTCAGGGTCGTGGGTTCGAGCCCCACGTTGGGCGGTTTCTTATTGCCTCCTTTTACTGCTTGTGCTAACTCCTGTCAACCCAGATGGCCCCTTGTGAAATGCCCCTTCTGCTGCAAAACATGAGAAACTGCCTAGTCCTGGATGATGAAGGGAAGGCCCAAAAGGATGGGGAGCCAAAGAAGAGCAGCGTGAGCCCTGTGGTTTTTGAAAGTGTCTGCAGAGTCAATGATGAAACGAGGTTGTCACGATATGGTATGAAATATCATATAAGTTTAGTTGCTCTTCAGCTCATAAGGTGGGCTAAACCCCCCTTCCCTAGCTGACTCTACTTGTTTCTCTCTGGGCTACAGACTGTATGCTAGAAGGGGGTTTTATTGCCTTGGGTCGTAAATTCCAGGCTCAGAGGAAAGTCCCTCACCCCTCCCACCTTCACCAGTCAGAACTGGAAAAATGGCTCCAAAAATTCATGAAAGATTCTTTGTTTAGTTTTTGTTAGATATTAGGCAACGATTTAAGCTAGAAATACGAAAATATATATTTTTATTCTCACTCGGTGTATCTACACAACCCGCGAAACACGAGCTTCTAACTCCATCTGGTAAAGAAGTAGGGATTTCTCTGGAAATATGTATCCCAGATAGGACATATTTGATCTCATTAGAATGCCCACGTTAATCTGAGATGAATGATGAGTTTGGTAGAACTATGGCGTGTTTTGTAGTGAAGTTATAGAAATTAGAAAGAATAGTTTAAAGTTTAGGCAGAATGTAGAGAGAGGAGGGTCTGGATAAGCCAGCCCTTCTGTGATGTCAAAGCCGGAAGGTATTAAGTTGTCGCAGGCTGCCCAGCTGAGTCTCTCTGCTAGATCTCTTCCTGACTGCTTGTCTCCTGAAGCCAGCAGCACGTCCAAATGAGCTGGGACATATGGAAAAACTCCACTAGCCTGGATGCTTGTCATGCTTTTAACATGTGAGTGTTATCTGTTCTCTTTTATTCCCTTTATGTTATAATTACCCATGTACATATTTGCAATTGTCTCATTTGTAACTTTTTTATAAAATATTTTTGATAACGCACTGCCTAATTTTTAATGGGATATACTATTATATGTTAGTTCTTCTCCATGCTCTAAAAACCGTACCCTAAGTCTTCTGAAGGGAAAACGCTACTGTTACTGTTGTGTTGGGTTAGCTTTGGACCCGTTTAATCGAAGCTGGTGGCAGCGAAAGTGCGCTGACTGTTGGATTATGCTGAAGCAACTGCGGGTTTGATAATTATTGTTCCTGCCTGAGTGGGAGTAGTTTACCGCGTCGCTGCAGCGTGCCCAATAGCCAGTACATAGCAGGCAGCCTTCCTGGCGACTAATTACCCAGGGTGCAGTACCTAATCTGACCTGAAAGTAAGGGGGCGCCAGAGAGCTGCAAGTGTTAAGTGGAACTGTAAGCGGGATATGCATAAATCCCTGCAGTTTGTGGTATATTGAAAGCAGTGGGATACCTAGAATAAGCCCCTGCTGTAAGCAAGAGGCCAATAGCCTTGTGTGTGGTTTTTTATCACATCGTGGAGTGGAGGGATAACTAAGATAAGCCCCCCTACACATGTGATAGCCGTCTGTTGGCCTGAAGTCACCTCAATCCGTGACGTAGGGGTGACGGTCACGGTGGGAATCCTGACCCAGTGTTGACAGCGGTCAGGGGAATCGTGACAGAGGTGCACTGCGAATGTCAACAAACAAGGAAAAGAACTAGCTTGCATTGGCCGGGAATCGAACCCGGGCCTCCCGCGTGGCAGGCGAGAATTCTACCACTGAACCACCAATGCTTGGATGTGTCTTTTCTCTCTGTGGTGTCCACCAGTCCCAGGGTCTCTCTCTGTGGTGTCCACCAGTCCCAGGGTCTGATGGCCACCTTCGGCCGACTGGACCGCGTGCAGCTCCGCAGGGCCGGTGGTCGACGGAAGCCCGGCTAGCTCAGTCGGTAGAGCATGAGACTCTTAATCTCAGGGTTGTGGGTTCGAGCCCCACGTTGGGCGGTTTCTTATTGCCTCCTTTTACTGCTTGTGCTAACTCCTGTCAACCCAGATGGCCCCTTGTGAAATGCCCCTTCTGCTGCAAAACATGAGAAACTGCCTAGTCCTGGATGATGAAGGGAAGGCCCAAAAGGATGGGGAGCCAAAGAAGAGCAGCGTGAGCCCTGTGGTTTTTGAAAGTGTCTGCAGAGTCAATGATGAAACGAGGTGCACTGCGAATGTCAACAAACAAGGAAAAGAACTAGCTTGCATTGGCCGGGAATCGAACCCGGGCCTCCCGCGTGGCATGCGAGAATTCTACCACTGAACCACCAATGCTTGGATGTGTCTTTTCTCTCTGTGGTGTCCACCAGTCCCAGGGTCTCTCTCTGTGGTGTCCACCAGTCCCAGGGTCTGATGGCCACCTTCGGCCGACTGGACCGCGTGCAGCTCCGCAGGGCCGGTGGTCGACGGAAGCCCGGCTAGCTCAGTCGGTAGAGCATGAGACTCTTAATCTCAGGGTCGTGGGTTCGAGCCCCACGTTGGGCGGTTTCTTATTGCCTCCTTTTACTGCTTGTGCTAACTCCTGTCAACCCAGATGGCCCCTTGTGAAATGCCCCTTCTGCTGCAAAACATGAGAAACTGCCTAGTCCTGGATGATGAAGGGAAGGCCCAAAAGGATGGGGAGCCAAAGAAGAGCAGCGTGAGCCCTGTGGTTTTTGAAAGTGTCTGCAGAGTCAATGATGAAACGAGGTTGTCACGATATGGTATGAAATATCATATAAGTTTAGTTGCTCTTCAGCTCATAAGGTGGGCTAAACCCCCCCTTCCCTAGCTGACTCTACTTGTTTCTCTCTGGGCTACAGACTGTATGCTAGAAGGGGGTTTTATTGCCTTGGGTCGTAAATTCCAGGCTCAGAGGAAAGTCCCTCACCCCTCCCACCTTCACCAGTCAGAACTGGAAAAATGGCTCCAAAAATTCATGAAAGATTCTTTGTTTAGTTTTTGTTAGATATTAGGCAACGATTTAAGCTAGAAATACGAAAATATATATTTTTATTCTCACTCGGTGTATCTACACAACCCGCGAAACACGAGCTTCTAACTCCATCTGGTAAAGAAGTAGGGATTTCTCTGGAAATATGTATCCCAGATAGGACATATTTGATCTCATTAGAATGCCCACGTTAATCTGAGATGAATGATGAGTTTGGTAGAACTATGGCGTGTTTTGTAGTGAAGTTATAGAAATTAGAAAGAATAGTTTAAAGTTTAGGCAGAATGTAGAGAGAGGAGGGTCTGGATAAGCCAGCCCTTCTGTGATGTCAAAGCCGGAAGGTATTAAGTTGTCGCAGGCTGCCCAGCTGAGTCTCTCTGCTAGATCTCTTCCTGACTGCTTGTCTCCTGAAGCCAGCAGCACGTCCAAATGAGCTGGGACATATGGAAAAACTCCACTAGCCTGGATGCTTGTCATGCTTTTAACATGTGAGTGTTATCTGTTCTCTTTTATTCCCTTTATGTTATAATTACCCATGTACATATTTGCAATTGTCTCATTTGTAACTTTTTTATAAAATATTTTTGATAACGCACTGCCTAATTTTTAATGGGATATACTATTATATGTTAGTTCTTCTCCATGCTCTAAAAACCGTACCCTAAGTCTTCTGAAGGGAAAACGCTACTGTTACTGTTGTGTTGGGTTAGCTTCGGACCCGTTTAATCGAAGCTGGTGGCAGCGAAAGTGCGCTGACTGTTGGATTATGCTGAAGCAACTGCGGGTTTGATAATTATTGTTCCTGCCTGAGTGGGAGTAGTTTACCGCGTCGCTGCAGCGTGTCCAATAGCCAGTACATAGCAGGCAGCCTTCCTGGCGACTAATTACCCAGGGTGCAGTACCTAATCTGACCTGAAAGTAAGGGGGCGCCAGAGAGCTGCAAGTGTTAAGTGGAACTGTAAGCGGGATATACATAAATCCCTGCAGTTTGTGGTATATTGAAAGCAGTGGGATACCTAGAATAAGCCCCTGCTGTAAGCAAGAGGCCAATAGCCTTGTGTGTGGTTTTTTATCACATCGTGGAGTGGAGGGATAACTAAGATAAGCCCCCCTACACATGTGATAGCCGTCTGTTGGCCTGAAGTCACCTCAATCCGTGACGTAGGGGTGACGGTCACGGTGGGAATCCTGACCCAGTGTTGACAGCGGTCAGGGGAATCGTGACAGAGGTGCACTGCGAATGTCAACAAACAAGGAAAAGAACTAGCTTGCATTGGCCGGGAATCGAACCCGGGCCTCCCGCGTGGCAGGCGAGAATTCTACCACTGAACCACCAATGCTTGGATGTGTCTTTTCTCTCTATGGTGTCCACCAGTCCCAGGGTCTCTCTCTGTGGTGTCCACCAGTCCCAGGGTCTGATGGCCACCTTCGGCCGACTGGACCGCGTGCAGCTCCGCAGGGCCGGTGGTCGACGGAAGCCCGGCTAGCTCAGTCGGTAGAGCATGAGACTCTTAATCTCAGGGTCGTGGGTTCGAGCCCCACGTTGGGCGGTTTCTTATTGCCTCCTTTTACTGCTTGTGCTAACTCCTGTCAACCAAGATGGCCCCTTGTGAAATGCCCCTTCTGCTGCAAAACATGAGAAACTGCCTAGTCCTGGATGATGAAGGGAAGGCCCAAAAGGATGGGGAGCCAAAGAAGAGCAGCGTGAGCCCTGTGGTTTTTGAAAGTGTCTGCAGAGTCAATGATGAAACGAGGTTGTCACGATATGGTATGAAATATCATATAAGTTTAGTTGCTCTTCAGCTCATAAGGTGGGCTAAACCCCCCCTTCCCTAGCTGACTCTACTTGTTTCTCTCTGGGCTACAGACTGTATGCTAGAAGGGGGTTTTATTGCCTTGGGTCGTAAATTCCAGGCTCAGAGGAAAGTCCCTCACCCCTCCCACCTTCACCAGTCAGAACTGGAAAAATGGCTCCAAAAATTCATGAAAGATTCTTTGTTTAGTTTTTGTTAGATATTAGGCAACGATTTAAGCTAGAAATACGAAAATATATATTTTTATTCTCACTCGGTGTATCTACACAACCCGCGAAACACGAGCTTCTAACTCCATCTGGTAAAGAAGTAGGGATTTCTCTGGAAATATGTATCCCAGATAGGACATATTTGATCTCATTAGAATGCCCACGTTAATCTGAGATGAATGATGAGTTTGGTAGAACTATGGCGTCTTTTGTAGTGAAGTTATAGAAATTAGAAAGAATAGTTTAAAGTTTAGGCAGAATGTAGAGAGAGGAGGGTCTGGATAAGCCAGCCCTTCTGTGATGTCAAAGCCGGAAGGTATTAAGTTGTCGCAGGCTGCCCAGCTGAGTCTTTCTGCTAGATCTCTTCCTGACTGCTTGTCTCCTGAAGCCAGCAGCACGTCCAAATGAGCTGGGACATATGGAAAAACTCCACTAGCCTGGATGCTTGTCATGCTTTTAACATGTGAGTGTTATCTGTTCTCTTTTATTCCCTTTATGTTATAATTACCCATGTACATATTTGCAATTGTCTCATTTGTAACTTTTTTATAAAATATTTTTGATAACGCACTGCCTAATTTTTAATGGGATATACTATTATATGTTAGTTCTTCTCCATGCTCTAAAAACCGTACCCTAAGTCTTCTGAAGGGAAAACGCTACTGTTACTGTTGTGTTGGGTTAGCTTCGGACCCGTTTAATCGAAGCAGGTGGCAGCGAAAGTGCGCTGACTGTTGGATTATGCTGAAGCAACTGCGGGTTTGATAATTATTGTTCCTGCCTGAGTGGGAGTAGTTTACCGCGTCGCTGCAGCGTGCCCAATAGCCAGTACATAGCAGGCAGCCTTCCTGGCGACTAATTACCCAGGGTGCAGTACCTAATCTGACCTGAAAGTAAGGGGGCGCCAGAGAGCTGCAAGTGTTAAGTGGAACTGTAAGCGGGATATACATAAATCCCTGCAGTTTGTGGTATATTGAAAGCAGTGGGATACCTAGAATAAGCCCCTGCTGTAAGCAAGAGGCCAATAGCCTTGTGTGTGGTTTTTTATCACATCGTGGAGTGGAGGGATAACTAAGATAAGCCCCCCTACACATGTGATAGCCGTCTGTTGGCCTGAAGTCACCTCAATCCGTGACGTAGGGGTGACGGTCACGGTGGGAATCCTGACCCAGTGTTGACAGCGGTCAGGGGAATCGTGACAGAGGTGCACTGCGAATGTCAACAAACAAGGAAAAGAACTAGCTTGCATTGGCCGGGAATCGAACCCGGGCTTCCTGCGTGGCAGGCGAGAATTCTACCACTGAACCACCAATGCTTGGATGTGTCTTTTCTCTCTGTGGTGTCCACCAGTCCCAGGGTCTCTCTCTGTGGTGTCCACCAGTCCCAGGGTCTGATGGCCACCTTCGGCCGACTGGACCGCGTGCAGCTCCGCAGGGCCGGTGGTCGACGGAAGCCCGGCTAGCTCAGTCGGTAGAGCATGAGACTCTTAATCTCAGGGTCGTGGGTTCGAGCCCCACGTTGGGCGGTTTCTTATTGCCTCCTTTTACTGCTTGTGCTAACTCCTGTCAACCCAGATGGCCCCTTGTGAAATGCCCCTTCTGCTGCAAAACATGAGAAACTGCCTAGTCCTGGATGATGAAGGGAAGGCCCAAAAGGATGGGGAGCCAAAGAAGAGCAGCGTGAGCCCTGTGGTTTTTGAAAGTGTCTGCAGAGTCAATGATGAAACGAGGTGCACTGCGAATGTCAACAAACAAGGAAAAGAACTAGCTTGCATTGGCCGGGAATCGAACCCGGGCCTCCCGCGTGGCAGGCGAGAATTCTACCACTGAACCACCAATGCTTGGATGTGTCTTTTCTCTCTGTGGTGTCCACCAGTCCCAGGGTCTCTCTCTGTGGTGTCCACCAGTCCCAGGGTCTGATGGCCACCTTCGGCCGACTGGACCGCGTGCAGCTCCGCAGGGCCGGTGGTCGACGGAAGCCCGGCTAGCTCAGTCGGTAGAGCATGAGACTCTTAATCTCAGGGTCGTGGGTTCGAGCCCCACGTTGGGCGGTTTCTTATTGCCTCCTTTTACTGCTTGTGCTAACTCCTGTCAACCCAGATGGCCCCTTGTGAAATGCCCCTTCTGCTGCAAAACATGAGAAACTGCCTAGTCCTGGATGATGAAGGGAAGGCCCAAAAGGATGGGGAGCCAAAGAAGAGCAGCGTGAGCCCTGTGGTTTTTGAAAGTGTCTGCAGAGTCAATGATGAAACGAGGTTGTCACGATATGGTATGAAATATCATATAAGTTTAGTTGCTCTTCAGCTCATAAGGTGGGCTAAACCCCCCCTTCCCTAGCTGACTCTACTTGTTTCTCTCTGGGCTACAGACTGTATGCTAGAAGGGGGTTTTATTGCCTTGGGTCGTAAATTCCAGGCTCAGAGGAAAGTCCCTCACCCCTCCCACCTTCACCAGTCAGAACTGGAAAAATGGCTCCAAAAATTCATGAAAGATTCTTTGTTTAGTTTTTGTTAGATATTAGGCAACGATTTAAGCTAGAAATACGAAAATATATATTTTTATTCTCACTCGGTGTATCTACACAACCCGCGAAACACGAGCTTCTAACTCCATCTGGTAAAGAAGTAGGGATTTCTCTGGAAATATGTATCCCAGATAGGACATATTTGATCTCATTAGAATGCCCACGTTAATCTGAGATGAATGATGAGTTTGGTAGAACTATGGCGTGTTTTGTAGTGAAGTTATAGAAATTAGAAAGAATAGTTTAAAGTTTAGGCAGAATGTAGAGAGAGGAGGGTCTGGATAAGCCAGCCCTTCTGTGATGTCAAAGCCGGAAGGTATTAAGTTGTCGCAGGCTGCCCAGCTGAGTCTCTCTGCTAGATCTCTTCCTGACTGCTTGTCTCCTGAAGCCAGCAGCACGTCCAAATGAGCTGGGACATATGGAAAAACTCCACTTGCCTGGATGCTTGTCATGCTTTTAACATGTGAGTGTTATCTGTTCTCTTTTATTCCCTTTATGTTATAATTACCCATGTACATATTTGCAATTGTCTCATTTGTAACTTTTTTATAAAATATTTTTGATAACGCACTGCCTAATTTTTAATGGGATATACTATTATATGTTAGTTCTTCTCCATGCTCTAAAAACCGTACCCTAAGTCTTCTGAAGGGAAAACGCTACTGTTACTGTTGTGTTGGGTTAGCTTCGGACCCGTTTAATCGAAGCTGGTGGCAGCGAAAGTGCGCTGACTGTTGGATTATGCTGAAGCAACTGCGGGTTTGATAATTATTGTTCCTGCCTGAGTGGGAGTAGTTTACCGCGTCGCTGCAGCGTGCCCAATAGCCAGTACATAGCAGGCAGCCTTCCTGGCGACTAATTACCCAGGGTGCAGTACCTAATCTGACCTGAAAGTAAGGGGGCGCCAGAGAGCTGCAAGTGTTAAGTGGAACTGTAAGCGGGATATACATAAATCCCTGCAGTTTGTGGTATATTGAAAGCAGTGGGATACCTAGAATAAGCCCCTGCTGTAAGCAAGAGGCCAATAGCCTTGTGTGTGGTTTTTTATCACATCGTGGAGTGGAGGGATAACTAAGATAAGCCCCCCTACACATGTGATAGCCGTCTGTTGGCCTGAAGTCACCTCAATCCGTGACGTAGGGGTGACGGTCACGGTGGGAATCCTGACCCAGTGTTGACAGCGGTCAGGGGAATCGTGACAGAGGTGCACTGCGAATGTCAACAAACAAGGAAAAGAACTAGCTTGCATTGGCCGGGAATCGAACCCGGGCCTCCTGCGTGGCAGGCGAGAATTCTACCACTGAACCACCAATGCTTGGATGTGTCTTTTCTCTCTGTGGTGTCCACCAGTCCCAGGGTCTCTCTCTGTGGTGTCCACCAGTCCCAGGGTCTGATGGCCACCTTCGGCCGACTGGACCGCGTGCAGCTCCGCAGGGCCGGTGGTCGACGGAAGCCCGGCTAGCTCAGTCGGTAGAGCATGAGACTCTTAATCTCAGGGTCGTGGGTTTGAGCCCCACGTTGGGCGGTTTCTTATTGCCTCCTTTTACTGCTTGTGCTAACTCCTGTCAACCCAGATGGCCCCTTGTGAAATGCCCCTTCTGCTGCAAAACATGAGAAACTGCCTAGTCCTGGATGAAGAAGGGAAGGCCCAAAAGGATGGGGAGCCAAAGAAGAGCAGCGTGAGCCCTGTGGTTTTTGAAAGTGTCTGCAGAGTCAATGATGAAACGAGGTGCACTGCGAATGTCAACAAACAAGGAAAAGAACTAGCTTGCATTGGCCGGGAATCGAACCCGGGCCTCCCGCGTGGCAGGCGAGAATTCTACCACTGAACCACCAATTCTTGGATGTGTCTTTTCTCTCTGTGGTGTCCACCAGTCCCAGGGTCTCTCTCTGTGGTGTCCACCAGTCCCAGGGTCTGATGGCCACCTTCGGCCGACTGGACCGCGTGCAGCTCCGCAGGGCCGGTGGTCGACGGAAGCCCGGCTAGCTCAGTCGGTAGAGCATGAGACTCTTAATCTCAGGGTCGTGGGTTCGAGCCCCACGTTGGGCGGTTTCTTATTGCCTCCTTTTACTGCTTGTGCTAACTCCTGTCAACCCAGATGGCCCCTTGTGAAATGCCCCTTCTGCTGCAAAACATGAGAAACTGCCTAGTCCTGGATGATGAAGGGAAGGCCCAAAAGGATGGGGAGCCAAAGAAGAGCAGCGTGAGCCCTGTGGTTTTTGAAAGTGTCTGCAGAGTCAATGATGAAACGAGGTTGTCACGATATGGTATGAAATATCATATAAGTTTAGTTGCTCTTCAGCTCATAAGGTGGGCTAAACCCCCCCTTCCCTAGCTGACTCTACTTGTTTCTCTCTGGGCTACAGACTGTATGCTAGAAGGGGGTTTTATTGCCTTGGGTCGTAAATTCCAGGCTCAGAGGAAAGTCCCTCACCCCTCCCACCTTCACCAGTCAGAACTGGAAAAATGGCTCCAAAAATTCATGAAAGATTCTTTGTTTAGTTTTTGTTAGATATTAGGCAACGATTTAAGCTAGAAATACGAAAATATATATTTTTATTCTCACTCGGTGTATCTACACAACCCGCGAAACACGAGCTTCTAACTCCATCTGGTAAAGAAGTAGGGATTTCTCTGGAAATATGTATCCCAGATAGGACATATTTGATCTCATTAGAATGCCCACGTTAATCTGAGATGAATGATGAGTTTGGTAGAACTATGGCGTGTTTTGTAGTGATGTTATAGAAATTAAAAGAATAGTTTAAAGTTTAGGCAGAATGTAGAGAGAGGAGGGTCTGGATAAGCCAGCCCTTCTGTGATGTCAAAGCCGGAAGGTATTAAGTTGTCGCAGGCTGCCCAGCTGAGTCTCTCTGCTAGATCTCTTCCTGACTGCTTGTCTCCTGAAGCCAGCAGCACGTCCAAATGAGCTGGGACATATGGAAAAACTCCACTAGCCTGGATGCTTGTCATGCTTTTAACATGTGAGTGTTATCTGTTCTCTTTTATTCCCTTTATGTTATAATTACCCATGTACATATTTGCAATTGTCTCATTTGTAACTTTTTTATAAAATATTTTTGATAACGCACTGCCTAATTTTTAATGGGATATACTATTATATGTTAGTTCTTCTCCATGCTCTAAAAACCGTACCCTAAGTCTTCTGAAGGGAAAACGCTACTGTTACTGTTGTGTTGGGTTAGCTTCGGACCCGTTTAATCGAAGCAGGTGGCAGCGAAAGTGCGCTGACTGTTGGATTATGCTGAAGCAACTGCGGGTTTGATAATTATTGTTCCTGCCTGAGTGGGAGTAGTTTACCGCGTCGCTGCAGCGTGCCCAATAGCCAGTACATAGCAGGCAGCCTTCCTGGCGACTAATTACCCAGGGTGCAGTACCTAATCTGACCTGAAAGTAAGGGGGCGCCAGAGAGCTGCAAGTGTTAAGTGGAACTGTAAGCGGGATATACATAAATCCCTGCAGTTTGTGGTATATTGAAAGCAGTGGGATACCTAGAATAAGCCCCTGCTGTAAGCAAGAGGCCAATAGCCTTGTGTGTGGTTTTTTATCACATCGTGGAGTGGAGGGATAACTAAGATAAGCCCCCCTACACATGTGATAGCCGTCTGTTGGCCTGAAGTCACCTCAATCCGTGACGTAGGGGTGACGGTCACGGTGGGAATCCTGATCCAGTGTTGACAGCGGTCAGGGGAATCGTGACAGAGGTGCACTGCGAATGTCAACAAACAAGGAAAAGAACTAGCTTGCATTGGCCGGGAATCGAACCCGGGCCTCCCGCGTGGCAGGCGAGAATTCTACCACTGAACCACCAATGCTTGGATGTGTCTTTTCTCTCTGTGGTGTCCACCAGTCCCAGGGTCTCTCTCTGTGGTGTCCACCAGTCCCAGGGTCTGATGGCCACCTTCGGCCGACTGGACCGCGTGCAGCTCCGCAGGGCCGGTGGTCGACGGAAGCCCGGCTAGCTCAGTCGGTAGAGCATGAGACTCTTAATCTCAGGGTCGTGGGTTCGAGCCCCACGTTGGGCGGTTTCTTATTGCCTCCTTTTACTGCTTGTGCTAACTCCTGTCAACCCAGATGGCCCCTTGTGAAATGCCCCTTCTGCTGCAAAACATGAGAAACTGCCTAGTCCTGGATGATGAAGGGAAGGCCCAAAAGGATGGGGAGCCAAAGAAGAGCAGCGTGAGCCCTGTGGTTTCTGAAAGTGTCTGCAGAGTCAATGATGAAACGAGGTGCACTGCGAATGTCAACAAACAAGGAAAAGAACTAGCTTGCATTGGCCGGGAATCGAACCCGGGCCTCCCGCGTGGCAGGCGAGAATTCTACCACTGAACCACCAATGCTTGGATGTGTCTTTTCTCTCTGTGGTGTCCACCAGTCCCAGGGTCTCTCTCTGTGGTGTCCACCAGTCCCAGGGTCTGATGGCCACCTTCGGCCGACTGGACCGCGTGCAGCTCCGCAGGGCCGGTGGTCGACGGAAGCCCGGCTAGCTCAGTCGGTAGAGCATGAGACTCTTAATCTCAGGGTCGTGGGTTCGAGCCCCACGTTGGGCGGTTTCTTATTGCCTCCTTTTACTGCTTGTGCTAACTCCTGTCAACCCAGATGGCCCCTTGTGAAATGCCCCTTCTGCTGCAAAACATGAGAAACTGCCTAGTCCTGGATGATGAAGGGAAGGCCCAAAAGGATGGGGAGCCAAAGAAGAGCAGCGTGAGCCCTGTGGTTTTTGAAAGTGTCTGCAGAGTCAATGATGAAACGAGGTTGTCACGATATGGTATGAAATATCATATAAGTTTAGTTGCTCTTCAGCTCATAAGGTGGGCTAAACCCCCCCTTCCCTAGCTGACTCTACTTGTTTCTCTCTGGGCTACAGACTGTATGCTAGAAGGGGGTTTTATTGCCTTGGGTCGTAAATTCCAGGCTCAGAGGAAAGTCCCTCACCCCTCCCACCTTCACCAGTCAGAACTGGAAAAATGGCTCCAAAAATTCATGAAAGATTCTTTGTTTAGTTTTTGTTAGATATTAGGCAACGATTTAAGCTAGAAATACGAAAATATATATTTTTATTCTCACTCGGTGTATCTACACAACCCGCGAAACACGAGCTTCTAACTCCATCTGGTAAAGAAGTAGGGATTTCTCTGGAAATATGTATCCCAGATAGGACATATTTGATCTCATTAGAATGCCCACGTTAATCTGAGATGAATGATGAGTTTGGTAGAACTATGGCGTGTTTTGTAGTGAAGTTATAGAAATTAGAAAGAATAGTTTAAAGTTTAGGCAGAATGTAGAGAGAGGAGGGTCTGGATAAGCCAGCCCTTCTGTGATGTCAAAGCCGGAAGGTATTAAGTTGTCGCAGGCTGCCCAGCTGAGTCTCTCTGCTAGATCTCTTCCTGACTGCTTGTCTCCTGAAGCCAGCAGCACGTCCAAATGAGCTGGGACATATGGAAAAACTCCACTAGCCTGGATGCTTGTCATGCTTTTAACATGTGAGTGTTATCTGTTCTCTTTTATTCCCTTTATGTTATAATTACCCATGTACATATTTGCAATTGTCTCATTTGTAACTTTTTTATAAAATATTTTTGATAACGCACTGCCTAATTTTTAATGGGATATACTATTATATGTTAGTTCTTCTCCATGCTCTAAAAACCGTACCCTAAGTCTTCTGAAGGGAAAACGCTACTGTTACTGTTGTGTTGGGTTAGCTTCGGACCCGTTTAATCGAAGCTGGTGGCAGCGAAAGTGCGCTGACTGTTGGATTATGCTGAAGCAACTGCGGGTTTGATAATTATTGTTCCTGCCTGAGTGGGAGTAGTTTACCGCGTCGCTGCAGCGTGCCCAATAGCCAGTACATAGCAGGCAGCCTTCCTGGCGACTAATTACCCAGGGTGCAGTACCTAATCTGACCTGAAAGTAAGGGGGCGCCAGAGAGCTGCAAGTGTTAAGTGGAACTGTAAGCGGGATATACATAAATCCCTGCAGTTTGTGGTATATTGAAAGCAGTGGGATACCTAGAATAAGCCCCTGCTGTAAGCAAGAGGCCAATAGCCTTGTGTGTGGTTTTTTATCACATCGTGGAGTGGAGGGATAACTAAGATAAGCCCCCCTACACATGTGATAGCCGTCTGTTGGCCTGAAGTCACCTCAATCCGTGACGTAGGGGTGACGGTCACGGTGGGAATCCTGACCCAGTGTTGACAGCGGTCAGGGGAATCGTGACAGAGGTGCACTGCGAATGTCAACAAACAAGGAAAAGAACTAGCTTGCATTGGCCGGGAATCGAACCCGGGCCTCCCGCGTGGCAGGCGAGAATTCTACCACTGAACCACCAATGCTTGGATGTGTCTTTTCTCTCTGTGGTGTCCACCAGTCCCAGGGTCTCTCTCTGTGGTGTCCACCAGTCCCTGGGTCTGATGGCCACCTTCGGCCGACTGGAACGCGTGCGGCTCCGCAGGGTCGGTGGTCGACGGAAGCCCGGCTAGCTCAGTCGGTAGAGCATGAGACTCTTAATCTCAGGGTCGTGGGTTCGAGCCCCACATTGGGCGGTTTCTTATTGCCTCCTTTTACTGCTTGTGCTAACTCCTGTCAACCCAGATGGCCCCTTGTGAAATGCCCCTTCTGCTGCAAAACATGAGAAACTGCCTAGTCCTGGATGATGAAGGGAAGGCCCAAAAGGATGGGGAGCCAAAGAAGAGCAGCGTGAGCCCTGTGGTTTTTGAAAGTGTCTGCAGAGTCAATGATGAAACGAGGTGCACTGCGAATGTCAACAAACAAGGAAAAGAACTAGCTTCCATTGGCCGGGAATCGAACCCGGGCCTCCCGCGTGGCAGGCGAGAATTCTACCACTGAACCACCAATGCTTGGATGTGTCTTTTCTCTCTGTGGTGTCCACCAGTCCCAGGGTCTCTCTCTGTGGTGTCCACCAGTCCCAGGGTCTGATGGCCACCTTCGGCCGACTGGACCGCATGCAGCTCCGCAGGGCCGGTGGTCGACGGAAGCCCGGCTAGCTCAGTCGGTAGAGCATGAGACTCTTAATCTCAGGGTCGTGGGTTCGAGCCCCACGTTGGGCGGTTTCTTATTGCCTCCTTTTACTGCTTGTGCTAACTCCTGTCAACCCAGATGGCCCCTTGTGAAATGCCCCTTCTGCTGCAAAACATGAGAAACTGCCTAGTCCTGGATGATGAAGGGAAGGCCCAAAAGGATGGGGAGCCAAAGAAGAGCAGCGTGAGCCCTGTGGTTTTTGAAAGTGTCTGCAGAGTCAATGATGAAACGAGGCTGTCACGATATGGTATGAAATATCATATAAGTTTAGTTGCTCTTCAGCTCATAAGGTGGGCTAAACCCCCCCTTCCCTAGCTGACTCTACTTGTTTCTCTCTGGGCTACAGACTGTATGCTAGAAGGGGGTTTTATTGCCTTGGGTCGTAAATTCCAGGCTCAGAGGAAAGTCCCTCACCCCTCCCACCTTCACCAGTCAGAACTGGAAAAATGGCTCCAAAAATTCATGAAAGATTCTTTGTTTAGTTTTTGTTAGATATTAGGCAACGATTTAAGCTAGAAATACGAAAATATATATTTTTATTCTCACTCGGTGTATCTACACAACCCGCGAAACACGAGCTTCTAACTCCATCTGGTAAAGAAGTAGGGATTTCTCTGGAAATATGTATCCCAGATAGGACATATTTGATCTCATTAGAATGCCCACGTTAATCTGAGATGAATGATGAGTTTGGTAGAACTATGGCGTGTTTTGTAGTGAAGTTATAGAAATTAGAAAGAATAGTTTAAAGTTTAGGCAGAATGTAGAGAGAGGAGGGTCTGGATAAGCCAGCCCTTCTGTGATGTCAAAGCCGGAAGGTATTAAGTTGTCGCAGGCTGCCCAGCTGAGTCTCTCTGCTAGATCTCTTCCTGACTGCTTGTCTCCTGAAGCCAGCAGCACGTCCAAATGAGCTGGGACATATGGAAAAACTCCACTAGCCTGGATGCTTGTCATGCTTTTAACATGTGAGTGTTATCTGTTCTCTTTTATTCCCTTTATGTTATAATTACCCATGTACATATTTGCAATTGTCTCATTTGTAACTTTTTTATAAAATATTTTTGATAACGCACTGCCTAATTTTTAATGGGATATACTATTATATGTTAGTTCTTCTCCATGCTCTAAAAACCGTACCCTAAGTCTTCTGAAGGGAAAACGCTACTGTTACTGTTGTGTTGGGTTAGCTTCGGACCCGTTTAATCGAAGCTGGTGGCAGCGAAAGTGCGCTGACTGTTGGATTATGCTGAAGCAACTGCGGGTTTGATAATTATTGTTCCTGCCTGAGTGGGAGTAGTTTACCGCGTCGCTGCAGCGTGCCCAATAGCCAGTACATAGCAGGCAGCCTTCCTGGCGACTAATTACCCAGGGTGCAGTACCTAATCTGACCTGAAAGTAAGGGGGCGCCAGAGAGCTGCAAGTGTTAAGTGGAACTGTAAGCGGGATATACATAAATCCCTGCAGTTTGTGGTATATTGAAAGCAGTGGGATACCTAGAATAAGCCCCTGCTGTAAGCAAGAGGCCAATAGCCTTGTGTGTGGTTTTTTATCACATCGTGGAGTGGAGGGATAACTAAGATAAGCCCCCCTACACATGTGATAGCCGTCTGTTGGCCTGAAGTCACCTCAATCCGTGACGTAGGGGTGACGGTCACGGTGGGAATCCTGACCCAGTGTTGACAGCGGTCAGGGGAATCGTGACAGAGGTGCACTGCGAATGTCAACAAACAAGGAAAAGAACTAGCTTGCATTGGCCGGGAATCGAACCCGGGGCTCCCGCGTGGCAGGCGAGAATTCTACCACTGAACCACCAATGCTTGAATGTGTCTTTTCTCTCTGTGGTGTCCACCAGTCCCAGGGTCTCTCTCTGTGGTGTCCACCAGTCCCAGGGTCTGATGGCCACCTTCGGCCGACTGGAACGCGTGCGGCTCCGCAGGGCCGGTGGTCGACGGAAGCCCGGCTAGCTCAGTCGGTAGAGCATGAGACTCTTAATCTCAGGGTCGTGGGTTCGAGCCCCACATTGGGCGGTTTCTTATTGCCTCCTTTTACTGCTTGTGCTAACTCCTGTCAACCCAGATGGCCCCTTGTGAAATGCCCCTTCTGCTGCAAAACATGAGAAACTGCCTAGTCCTGGATGATGAAGGGAAGGCCCAAAAGGATGGGGAGCCAAAGAAGAGCAGCGTGAGCCCTGTGGTTTTTGAAAGTGTCTGCAGAGTCAATGATGAAACGAGGTGCACTGCGAATGTCAACAAACAAGGAAAAGAACTAGCTTGCATTGGCCGGGAATCGAACCCGGGCCTCCCGCGTGGCAGGCGAGAATTCTACCACTGAACCACCAATGCTTGGATGTGTCTTTTCTCTCTGTGGTGTCCACCAGTCCCAGGGTCTCTCTCTGTGGTGTCCACCAGTCCCAGGGTCTGATGGCCACCTTCGGCCGACTGGACCGCGTGCAGCTCCGCAGGGCCGGTGGTCGACGGAAGCCCGGCTAGCTCAGTCGGTAGAGCATGAGACTCTTAATCTCAGGGTCGTGGGTTCGAGCCCCACGTTGGGCGGTTTCTTATTGCCTCCTTTTACTGCTTGTGCTAACTCCTGTCAACCCAGATGGCCCCTTGTGAAATGCCCCTTCTGCTGCAAAACATGAGAAACTGCCTAGTCCTGGTTGATGAAGGGAAGGCCCAAAAGGATGGGGAGCCAAAGAAGAGCAGCGTGAGCCCTGTGGTTTTTGAAAGTGTCTGCAGAGTCAATAATGAAACGAGGTTGTCACGATATGGTATGAAATATCATATAAGTTTAGTTGCTCTTCAGCTCATAAGGTGGGCTAAACCCCCCCTTCCCTAGCTGACTCTACTTGTTTCTCTCTGGGCTACAGACTGTATGCTAGAAGGGGGTTTTATTGCCTTGGGTCGTAAATTCCAGGCTCAGAGGAAAGTCCCTCACCCCTCCCACCTTCACCAGTCAGAACTGGAAAAATGGCTCCAAAAATTCATGAAAGATTCTTTGTTTAGTTTTTGTTAGATATTAGGCAACGATTTAAGCTAGAAATACGAAAATATATATTTTTATTCTCACTCGGTGTATCTACACAACCCGCGAAACACGAGCTTCTAACTCCATCTGGTAAAGAAGTAGGGATTTCTCTGGAAATATGTATCCCAGATAGGACATATTTGATCTCATTAGAATGCCCACGTTAATCTGAGATGAATGATGAGTTTGGTAGAACTATGGCGTGTTTTGTAGTGAAGTTATAGAAATTAGAAAGAATAGTTTAAAGTTTAGGCAGAATGTAGAGAGAGGAGGGTCTGGATAAGCCAGCCCTTCTGTGATGTCAAAGCCGGAAGGTATTAAGTTGTCGCAGGCTGCCCAGCTGAGTCTCTCTGCTAGATCTCTTCCTGACTGCTTGTCTCCTGAAGCCAGCAGCACGTCCAAATGAGCTGGGACATATGGAAAAACTCCACTAGCCTGGATGCTTGTCATGCTTTTAACATGTGAGTGTTATCTGTTCTCTTTTATTCCCTTTATGTTATAATTACCCATGTACATATTTGCAATTGTCTCATTTGTAACTTTTTTATAAAATATTTTTGATAACGCACTGCCTAATTTTTAATGGGATATACTATTATATGTTAGTTCTTCTCCATGCTCTAAAAACCGTACCCTAAGTCTTCTGAAGGGAAAACGCTACTGTTACTGTTGTGTTGGGTTAGCTTCGGACCCGTTTAATCGAAGCTGGTGGCAGCGAAAGTGCGCTGACTGTTGGATTATGCTGAAGCAACTGCGGGTTTGATAATTATTGTTCCTGCCTGAGTGGGAGTAGTTTACCGCGTCGCTGCAGCGTGCCCAATAGCCAGTACATAGCAGGCAGCCTTCCTGGCGACTAATTACCCAGGGTGCAGTACCTAATCTGACCTGAAAGTAAGGGGGCGCCAGAGAGCTGCAAGTGTTAAGTGGAACTGTAAGCGGGATATACATAAATCCCTGCAGTTTGTGGTATATTGAAAGCAGTGGGATACCTAGAATAAGCCCCTGCTGTAAGCAAGAGGCCAATAGCCTTGTGTGTGGTTTTTTATCACATCGTGGAGTGGAGGGATAACTAAGATAAGCCCCCCTACACATGTGATAGCCGTCTGTTGGCCTGAAGTCACCTCAATCCGTGACGTAGGGGTGACGGTCACGGTGGGAATCCTGACCCAGTGTTGACAGCGGTCAGGGGAATCGTGACAGAGGTGCACTGCGAATGTCAACAAACAAGGAAAAGAACTAGCTTGCATTGGCCGGGAATCGGACCCGGGCCTCCCGCGTGGCAGGCGAGAATTCTACCACTGAACCACCAATGCTTGGATGTGTCTTTTCTCTCTGTGGTGTCCACCAGTCCCAGGGTCTCTCTCTGTGGTGTCCACCAGTCCCAGGGTCTGATGGCCACCTTCGGCCGACTGGACCGCGTGCAGCTCCGCAGGGCCGGTGGTCGACGGAAGCCCGGCTAGCTCAGTCGGTAGAGCATGAGACTCTTAATCTCAGGGTCGTGGGTTCGAGCCCCACGTTGGGCGGTTTCTTATTGCCTCCTTTTACTGCTTGTGCTAACTCCTGTCAACCCAGATGGCCCCTTGTGAAATGCCCCTTCTGCTGCAAAACATGAGAAACTGCCTAGTCCTGGATGATGAAGGGAAGGCCCAAAAGGATGGGGAGCCAAAGAAGAGCAGCGTGAGCCCTGTGGTTTTTGAAAGTGTCTGCAGAGTCAATGATGAAACGAGGTGCACTGCGAATGTCAACAAACAAGGAAAAGAACTAGCTTGCATTGGCCGGGAATCGAACCCGGGCCTCCCGCGTGGCAGGCGAGAATTCTACCACTGAACCACCAATGCTTGGATGTGTCTTTTCTCTCTGTGGTGTCCACCAGTCCCAGGGTCTCTCTCTGTGGTGTCCACCAGTCCCAGGGTCTGATGGCCACCTTCGGCCGACTGGACCGCGTGCAGCTCCGCAGGGCCGGTGGTCGACGGAAGCCCGGCTAGCTCAGTCGGTAGAGCATGAGACTCTTAATCTCAGGGTCGTGGGTTCGAGCCCCACGTTGGGCGGTTTCTTATTGCCTCCTTTTACTGCTTGTGCTAACTCCTGTCAACCCAGATGGCCCCTTGTGAAATGCCCCTTCTGCTGCAAAACATGAGAAACTGCCTAGTCCTGGATGATGAAGGGAAGGCCCAAAAGGATGGGGCGCCAAAGAAGAGCAGCGTGAGCCCTGTGGTTTTTGAAAGTGTCTGCAGAGTCAATGATGAAACGAGGTTGTCACGATATGGTATGAAATATCATATAAGTTTAGTTGCTCTTCAGCTCATAAGGTGGGCTAAACCCCCCCTTCCCTAGCTGACTCTACTTGTTTCTCTCTGGGCTACAGACTGTATGCTAGAAGGGGGTTTTATTGCCTTGGGTCGTAAATTCCAGGCTCAGAGGAAAGTCCCTCACCCCTCCCACCTTCACCAGTCAGAACTGGAAAAATGGCTCCAAAAATTCATGAAAGATTCTTTGTTTAGTTTTTGTTAGATATTAGGCAACGATTTAAGCTAGAAATACGAAAATATATATTTTTATTCTCACTCGGTGTATCTACACAACCCGCGAAACACGAGCTTCTAACTCCATCTGGTAAAGAAGTAGGGATTTCTCTGGAAATATGTATCCCAGATAGGACATATTTGATCTCATTAGAATGCCCACGTTAATCTGAGATGAATGATGAGTTTGGTAGAACTATGGCGTGTTTTGTAGTGAAGTTATAGAAATTAGAAAGAATAGTTTAAAGTTTAGGCAGAATGTAGAGAGAGGAGGGTCTGGATAAGCCAGCCCTTCTGTGATGTCAAAGCCGGAAGGTATTAAGTTGTCGCAGGCTGCCCAGCTGAGTCTCTCTGCTAGATCTCTTCCTGACTGCTTGTCTCCTGAAGCCAGCAGCACGTCCAAATGAGCTGGGACATATGGAAAAACTCCACTAGCCTGGATGCTTGTCATGCTTTTAACATGTGAGTGTTATCTGTTCTCTTTTATTCCCTTTATGTTATAATTACCCATGTACATATTTGCAATTGTCTCATTTGTAACTTTTTTATAAAATATTTTTGATAACGCACTGCCTAATTTTTAATGGGATATACTATTATATGTTAGTTCTTCTCCATGCTCTAAAAACCGTACCCTAAGTCTTCTGAAGGGAAAACGCTACTGTTACTGTTGTGTTGGGTTAGCTTCGGACCCGTTTAATCGAAGCTGGTGGCAGCGAAAGTGCGCTGACTGTTGGATTATGCTGAAGCAACTGCGGGTTTGATAATTATTGTTCCTGCCTGAGTGGGAGTAGTTTACCGCGTCGCTGCAGCGTGCCCAATAGCCAGTACATAGCAGGCAGCCTTCCTGGCGACTAATTACCCAGGGTGCAGTACCTAATCTGACCTGAAAGTAAGGGGGCGCCAGAGAGCTGCAAGTGTTAAGTGGAACTGTAAGCGGGATATACATAAATCCCTGCAGTTTGTGGTATATTGAAAGCAGTGGGATACCTAGAATAAGCCCCTGCTGTAAGCAAGAGGCCAATAGCCTTGTGTGTGGTTTTTTATCACATCGTGGAGTGGAGGGATAACTAAGATAAGCCCCCCTACACATGTGATAGCCGTCTGTTGGCCTGAAGTCACCTCAATCCGTGACGTAGGGGTGACGGTCACGGTGGGAATCCTGACCCAGTGTTGACAGCGGTCAGGGGAATCGTGACAGAGGTGCACTGCGAATGTCAACAAACAAGGAAAAGAACTAGCTTGCATTGGCCGGGAATCGAACCCGGGCCTCCCGCGTGGCAGGCGAGAATTCTACCACTGAACCACCAATGCTTGGATGTGTCTTTTCTCTCTGTGGTGTCCACCAGTCCCAGGGTCTCTCTCTGTGGTGTCCACCAGTCCCAGGGTCTGATGGCCACCTTCGGCCGACTGAACCGCGTGCAGCTCCGCAGGGCCGGTGGTCGACGGAAGCCCGGCTAGCTCAGTCGGTAGAGCATGAGACTCTTAATCTCAGGGTCGTGGGTTCGAGCCCCACGTTGGGCGGTTTCTTATTGCCTCCTTTTACTGCTTGTGCTAACTCCTGTCAACCCAGATGGCCCCTTGTGAAATGCCCCTTCTGCTGCAAAACATGAGAAACTGCCTAGTCCTGGATGATGAAGGGAAGGCCCAAAAGGATGGGGAGCCAAAGAAGAGCAGCGTGAGCCCTGTGGTTTTTGAAAGTGTCTGCAGAGTCAATGATGAAACGAGGTGCACTGCGAATGTCAACAAACAAGGAAAAGAACTAGCTTGCATTGGCCGGGAATCGAACCCGGGCCTCCCGCGTGGCAGGCGAGAATTCTACCACTGAACCACCAATGCTTGGATGTGTCTTTTCTCTCTGTGGTGTCCACCAGTCCCAGGGTCTCTCTCTGTGGTGTCCACCAGTCCCAGGGTCTGATGGCCACCTTCGGCCGACTGGACCGCGTGCAGCTCCGCAGGGCCGGTGGTCGACGGAAGCCCGGCTAGCTCAGTCGGTAGGGCATGAGACTCTTAATCTCAGGGTCGTGGGTTCGAGCCCCACGTTGGGCGGTTTCTTATTGCCTCCTTTTACTGCTTGTGCTAACTCCTGTCAACCCAGATGGCCCCTTGTGAAATGCCCCTTCTGCTGCAAAACATGAGAAACTGCCTAGTCCTGGATGATGAAGGGAAGGCCCAAAAGGATGGGGAGCCAAAGAAGAGCAGCGTGAGCCCTGTGGTTTTTGAAAGTGTCTGCAGAGTCAATGATGAAACGAGGTTGTCACGATATGGTATGAAATATCATATAAGTTTAGTTGCTCTTCAGCTCATAAGGTGGGCTAAACCCCCCCTTCCCTAGCTGACTCTACTTGTTTCTCTCTGGGCTACAGACTGTATGCTAGAAGGGGGTTTTATTGCCTTGGGTCGTAAATTCCAGGCTCAGAGGAAAGTCCCTCACCCCTCCCACCTTCACCAGTCAGAACTGGAAAAATGGCTCCAAAAATTCATGAAAGATTCTTTGTTTAGTTTTTGTTAGATATTAGGCAACGATTTAAGCTAGAAATACGAAAATATATATTTTTATTCTCACTCGGTGTATCTACACAACCCGCGAAACACGAGCTTCTAACTCCATCTGGTAAAGAAGTAGGGATTTCTCTGGAAATATGTATCCCAGATAGGACATATTTGATCTCATTAGAATGCCCACGTTAATCTGAGATGAATGATGAGTTTGGTAGAACTATGGCGTGTTTTGTAGTGAAGTTATAGAAATTAGAAAGAATAATTTAAAGTTTAGGCAGAATGTAGAGAGAGGAGGGTCTGGATAAGCCAGCCCTTCTGTGATGTCAAAGCCGGAAGGTATTAAGTTGTCGCAGGCTGCCCAGCTGAGTCTCTCTGCTAGATCTCTTCCTGACTGCTTGTCTCCTGAAGCCAGCAGCACGTCCAAATGAGCTGGGACATATGGAAAAACTCCACTAGCCTGGATGCTTGTCATGCTTTTAACATGTGAGTGTTATCTGTTCTCTTTTATTCCCTTTATGTTTTAATTACCCATGTACATATTTGCAATTGTCTCATTTGTAACGTTTTTATAAAATATTTTTGATAACGCACTGCCTAATTTTTAATGGGATATACTATTATATGTTAGTTCTTCTCCATGCTCTAAAAACCGTACCCTAAGTCTTCTGAAGGGAAAACGCTACTGTTACTGTTGTGTTGGGTTAGCTTCGGACCCGTTTAATCGAAGCTGGTGGCAGCGAAAGTGCGCTGACTGTTGGATTATGCTGAAGCAACTGCGGGTTTGATAATTATTGTTCCTGCCTGAGTGGGAGTAGTTTACCGCGCCGCTGCAGCGTGCCCAATAGCCAGTACATAGCAGGCAGCCTTCCTGGCGACTAATTACCCAGGGTGCAGTACCTAATCTGACCTGAAAGTAAGGGGGCGCCAGAGAGCTGCAAGTGTTAAGTGGAACTGTAAGCGGGATATACATAAATCCCTGCAGTTTGTGGTATATTGAAAGCAGTGGGATACCTAGAATAAGCCCCTGCTGTAAGCAAGAGGCCAATAGCCTTGTGTGTGGTTTTTTATCACATCGTGGAGTGGAGGGATAACTAAGATAAGCCCCCCTACACATGTGATAGCCGTCTGTTGGCCTGAAGTCACCTCAATCCGTGACGTAGGGGTGACGGTCACGGTGGGAATCCTGACCCAGTGTTGACAGCGGTCAGGGGAATCGTGACAGAGGTGCACTGCGAATGTCAACAAACAAGGAAAAGAACTAGCTTGCATTGGCCGGGAATCGAACCCGGGCCTCCCGCGTGGCAGGCGAGAATTCTACCACTGAACCACCAATGCTTGGATGTGTCTTTTCTCTCTGTGGTGTCCACCAGTCCCAGGGTCTCTCTCTGTGGTGTCCACCAGTCCCAGGGTCTGATGGCCACCTTCGGCCGACTGGACCGCGTGCAGCTCCGCAGGGCCGGTGGTCGACGGAAGCCCGGCTAGCTCAGTCGGTAGAGCATGAGACTCTTAATCTCAGGGTCGTGGGTTCGAGCCCCACGTTGGGAGGTTTCTTATTGCCTCCTTTTACTGCTTGTGCTAACTCCTGTCAACCCAGATGGCCCCTTGTGAAATGCCCCTTCTGCTGCAAAACATGAGAAACTGCCTAGTCCTGGATGATGAAGGGAAGGCCCAAAAGGATGGGGAGCCAAAGAAGAGCAGCGTGAGCCCTGTGGTTTCTGAAAGTGTCTGCAGAGTCAATGATGAAACGAGGTGCACTGCGAATGTCAACAAACAAGGAAAAGAACTAGCTTGCATTGGCCGGGAATCGAACCCGGGCCTCCCGCGTGGCAGGCGAGAATTCTACCACTGAACCACCAATGCTTGGATGTGTCTTTTCTCTCTGTGGTGTCCACCAGTCCCAGGGTCTCTCTCTGTGGTGTCCACCAGTCCCAGGGTCTGATGGCCACCTTCGGCCGACTGGACCGCGTGCAGCTCCGCAGGGCCGGTGGTCGACGGAAGCCCGGCTAGCTCAGTCGGTAGAGCATGAGACTCTTAATCTCAGGGTCGTGGGTTCGAGCCCCACGTTGGGCGGTTTCTTATTGCCTCCTTTTACTGCTTGTGCTAACTCCTGTCAACCCAGATGGCCCCTTGTGAAATGCCCCTTCTGCTGCAAAACATGAGAAACTGCCTAGTCCTGGATGATGAAGGGAAGGCCCAAAAGGATGGGGAGCCAAAGAAGAGCAGCGTGAGCCCTGTGGTTTTTGAAAGTGTCTGCAGAGTCAATGATGAAACGAGGTTGTCACGATATGGTATGAAATATCATATAAGTTTAGTTGCTCTTCAGCTCATAAGGTGGGCTAAACCCCCCCTTCCCTAGCTGACTCTACTTGTTTCTCTCTGGGCTACAGACTGTATGCTAGAAGGGGGTTTTATTGCCTTGGGTCGTAAATTCCAGGCTCAGAGGAAAGTCCCTCACCCCTCCCACCTTCACCAGTCAGAACTGGAAAAATGGCTCCAAAAATTCATGAAAGATTCTTTGTTTAGTTTTTGTTAGATATTAGGCAACGATTTAAGCTAGAAATACGAAAATATATATTTTTATTCTCACTCGGTGTATCTACACAACCCGCGAAACACGAGCTTCTAACTCCATCTGGTAAAGAAGTAGGGATTTCTCTGGAAATATGTATCCCAGATAGGACATATTTGATCTCATTAGAATGCCCACGTTAATCTGAGATGAATGATGAGTTTGGTAGAACTATGGCGTGTTTTGTAGTGAAGTTATAGAAATTAGAAAGAATAGTTTAAAGTTTAGGCAGAATGTAGAGAGAGGAGGGTCTGGATAAGCCAGCCCTTCTGTGATGTCAAAGCCGGAAGGTATTAAGTTGTCGCAGGCTGCCCAGCTGAGTCTCTCTGCTAGATCTCTTCCTGACTGCTTGTCTCCTGAAGCCAGCAGCACGTCCAAATGAGCTGGGACATATGGAAAAACTCCACTAGCCTGGATGCTTGTCATGCTTTTAACATGTGAGTGTTATCTGTTCTCTTTTATTCCCTTTATGTTATAATTACCCATGTACATATTTGCAATTGTCTCATTTGTAACTTTTTTATAAAATATTTTTGATAACGCACTGCCTAATTTTTAATGGGATATACTATTATATGTTAGTTCTTCTCCATGCTCTAAAAACCGTACCCTAAGTCTTCTGAAGGGAAAACGCTACTGTTACTGTTGTGTTGGGTTAGCTTCGGACCCGTTTAATCGAAGCTGGTGGCAGCGAAAGTGCGCTGACTGTTGGATTATGCTGAAGCAACTGCGGGTTTGATAATTATTGTTCCTGCCTGAGTGGGAGTAGTTTACCGCGTCGCTGCAGCGTGCCCAATAGCCAGTACATAGCAGGCAGCCTTCCTGGCGACTAATTACCCAGGGTGCAGTACCTAATCTGACCTGAAAGTAAGGGGGCGCCAGAGAGCTGCAAGTGTTAAGTGGAACTGTAAGCGGGATATACATAAATCCCTGCAGTTTGTGGTATATTGAAAGCAGTGGGATACCTAGAATAAGCCCCTGCTGTAAGCAAGAGGCCAATAGCCTTGTGTGTGGTTTTTTATCACATCGTGGAGTGGAGGGATAACTAAGATAAGCCCCCCTACACATGTGATAGCCGTCTGTTGGCCTGAAGTCACCTCAATCCGTGACGTAGGGGTGACGGTCACGGTGGGAATCCTGACCCAGTGTTGACAGCGGTCAGGGGAATCGTGACAGAGGTGCACTGCGAATGTCAACAAACAAGGAAAAGAACTAGCTTGCATTGGCCGGGAATCGAACCCGGGCCTCCCGCGTGGCAGGCGAGAATTCTACCACTGAACCACCAATGCTTGGATGTGTCTTTTCTCTCTGTGGTGTCCACCAGTCCCAGGGTCTCTCTCTGTGGTGTCCACCAGTCCCAGGGTCTGATGGCCACCTTCGGCCGACTGGAACGCGTGCGGCTCCGCAGGGTCAGTGGTCGACGGAAGCCCGGCTAGCTCAGTCGGTAGAGCATGAGACTCTTAATCTCAGGGTCGTGGGTTCGAGCCCCACATTGGGCGGTTTCTTATTGCCTCCTTTTACTGCTTGTGCTAACTCCTGTCAACCCAGATGGCCCCTTGTGAAATGCCCCTTCTGCTGCAAAACATGAGAAACTGCCTAGTCCTGGATGATGAAGGGAAGGCCCAAAAGGATGGGGAGCCAAAGAAGAGCAGCGTGAGCCCTGTGGTTTTTGAAAGTGTCTGCAGAGTCAATGATGAAACGAGGTGCACTGCGAATGTCAACAAACAAGGAAAAGAACTAGCTTCCATTGGCCGGGAATCGAACCCGGGCCTCCCGCGTGGCAGGCGAGAATTCTACCACTGAACCACCAATGCTTGGATGTGTCTTTTCTCTCTGTGGTGTCCACCAGTCCCAGGGTCTCTCTCTGTGGTGTCCACCAGTCCCAGGGTCTGATGGCCACCTTCGGCCGACTGGACCGCATGCAGCTCCGCAGGGCCGGTGGTCGACGGAAGCCCGGCTAGCTCAGTCAGTAGAGCATGAGACTCTTAATCTCAGGGTCGTGGGTTCGAGCCCCACGTTGGGCGGTTTCTTATTGCCTCCTTTTACTGCTTGTGCTAACTCCTGTCAACCCAGATGGCCCCTTGTGAAATGCCCCTTCTGCTGCAAAACATGAGAAACTGCCTAGTCCTGGATGATGAAGGGAAGGCCCAAAAGGATGGGGAGCCAAAGAAGAGCAGCGTGAGCCCTGTGGTTTTTGAAAGTGTCTGCAGAGTCAATGATGAAACGAGGCTGTCACGATATGGTATGAAATATCATATAAGTTTAGTTGCTCTTCAGCTCATAAGGTGGGCTAAACCCCCCCTTCCCTAGCTGACTCTACTTGTTTCTCTCTGGGCTACAGACTGTATGCTAGAAGGGGGTTTTATTGCCTTGGGTCGTAAATTCCAGGCTCAGAGGAAAGTCCCTCACCCCTCCCACCTTCACCAGTCAGAACTGGAAAAATGGCTCCAAAAATTCATGAAAGATTCTTTGTTTAGTTTTTGTTAGATATTAGGCAACGATTTAAGCTAGAAATACGAAAATATATATTTTTATTCTCACTCGGTGTATCTACACAACCCGCGAAACACGAGCTTCTAACTCCATCTGGTAAAGAAGTAGGGATTTCTCTGGAAATATGTATCCCAGATAGGACATATTTGATCTCATTAGAATGCCCACGTTAATCTGAGATGAATGATGAGTTTGGTAGAACTATGGCGTGTTTTGTAGTGAAGTTATAGAAATTAGAAAGAATAGTTTAAAGTTTAGGCAGAATGTAGAGAGAGGAGGGTCTGGATAAGCCAGCCCTTCTGTGATGTCAAAGCCGGAAGGTATTAAGTTGTCGCAGGCTGCCCAGCTGAGTCTCTCTGCTAGATCTCTTCCTGACTGCTTGTCTCCTGAAGCCAGCAGCACGTCCAAATGAGCTGGGACATATGGAAAAACTCCACTAGCCTGGATGCTTGTCATGCTTTTAACATGTGAGTGTTATCTGTTCTCTTTTATTCCCTTTATGTTATAATTACCCATGTACATATTTGCAATTGTCTCATTTGTAACTTTTTTATAAAATATTTTTGATAACGCACTGCCTAATTTTTAATGGGATATACTATTATATGTTAGTTCTTCTCCATGCTCTAAAAACCGTACCCTAAGTCTTCTGAAGGGAAAACGCTACTGTTACTGTTGTGTTGGGTTAGCTTCGGACCCGTTTAATCGAAGCTGGTGGCAGCGAAAGTGCGCTGACTGTTGGATTATGCTGAAGCAACTGCGGGTTTGATAATTATTGTTCCTGCCTGAGTGGGAGTAGTTTACCGCGTCGCTGCAGCGTGCCCAATAGCCAGTACATAGCAGGCAGCCTTCCTGGCGACTAATTACCCAGGGTGCAGTACCTAATCTGACCTGAAAGTAAGGGGGCGCCAGAGAGCTGCAAGTGTTAAGTGGAACTGTAAGCGGGATATACATAAATCCCTGCAGTTTGTGGTATATTGAAAGCAGTGGGATACCTAGAATAAGCCCCTGCTGTAAGCAAGAGGCCAATAGCCTTGTGTGTGGTTTTTTATCACATCGTGGAGTGGAGGGATAACTAAGATAAGCCCCCCTACACATGTGATAGCCGTCTGTTGGCCTGAAGTCACCTCAATCCGTGACGTAGGGGTGACGGTCACGGTGGGAATCCTGACCCAGTGTTGACAGCGGTCAGGGGAATCGTGACAGAGGTGCACTGCGAATGTCAACAAACAAGGAAAAGAACTAGCTTGCATTGGCCGGGAATCGAACCCGGGGCTCCCGCGTGGCAGGCGAGAATTCTACCACTGAACCACCAATGCTTGAATGTGTCTTTTCTCTCTGTGGTGTCCACCAGTCCCAGGGTCTCTCTCTGTGGTGTCCACCAGTCCCAGGGTCTGATGGCCACCTTCGGCCGACTGGAACGCGTGCGGCTCCGCAGGGCCGGTGGTCGACGGAAGCCCGGCTAGCTCAGTCGGTAGAGCATGAGACTCTTAATCTCAGGGTCGTGGGTTCGAGCCCCACATTGGGCGGTTTCTTATTGCCTCCTTTTACTGCTTGTGCTAACTCCTGTCAACCCAGATGGCCCCTTGTGAAATGCCCCTTCTGCTGCAAAACATGAGAAACTGCCTAGTCCTGGATGATGAAGGGAAGGCCCAAAAGGATGGGGAGCCAAAGAAGAGCAGCGTGAGCCCTGTGGTTTTTGAAAGTGTCTGCAGAGTCAATGATGAAACGAGGTGCACTGCGAATGTCAACAAACAAGGAAAAGAACTAGCTTGCATTGGCCGGGAATCGAACCCGGGCCTCCCGCGTGGCAGGCGAGAATTCTACCACTGAACCACCAATGCTTGGATGTGTCTTTTCTCTCTGTGGTGTCCACCAGTCCCAGGGTCTCTCTCTGTGGTGTCCACCAGTCCCAGGGTCTGATGGCCACCTTCGGCCGACTGGACCGCGTGCAGCTCCGCAGGGCCGGTGGTCGACGGAAGCCCGGCTAGCTCAGTCGGTAGGGCATGAGACTCTTAATCTCAGGGTCGTGGGTTCGAGCCCCACGTTGGGCGGTTTCTTATTGCCTCCTTTTACTGCTTGTGCTAACTCCTGTCAACCCAGATGGCCCCTTGTGAAATGCCCCTTCTGCTGCAAAACATGAGAAACTGCCTAGTCCTGGTTGATGAAGGGAAGGCCCAAAAGGATGGGGAGCCAAAGAAGAGCAGCGTGAGCCCTGTGGTTTTTGAAAGTGTCTGCAGAGTCAATAATGAAACGAGGTTGTCACGATATGGTATGAAATATCATATAAGTTTAGTTGCTCTTCAGCTCATAAGGTGGGCTAAACCCCCCCTTCCCTAGCTGACTCTACTTGTTTCTCTCTGGGCTACAGACTGTATGCTAGAAGAGGGTTTTATTGCCTTGGGTCGTAAATTCCAGGCTCAGAGGAAAGTCCCTCACCCCTCCCACCTTCACCAGTCAGAACTGGAAAAATGGCTCCAAAAATTCATGAAAGATTCTTTGTTTAGTTTTTGTTAGATATTAGGCAACGATTTAAGCTAGAAATACGAAAATATATATTTTTATTCTCACTCGGTGTATCTACACAACCCGCGAAACACGAGCTTCTAACTCCATCTGGTAAAGAAGTAGGGATTTCTCTGGAAATATGTATCCCAGATAGGACATATTTGATCTCATTAGAATGCCCACGTTAATCTGAGATGAATGATGAGTTTGGTAGAACTATGGCGTGTTTTGTAGTGAAGTTATAGAAATTAGAAAGAATAGTTTAAAGTTTAGGCAGAATGTAGAGAGAGGAGGGTCTGGATAAGCCAGCCCTTCTGTGATGTCAAAGCCGGAAGGTATTAAGTTGTCGCAGGCTGCCCAGCTGAGTCTCTCTGCTAGATCTCTTCCTGACTGCTTGTCTCCTGAAGCCAGCAGCACGTCCAAATGAGCTGGGACATATGGAAAAACTCCACTAGCCTGGATGCTTGTCATGCTTTTAACATGTGAGTGTTATCTGTTCTCTTTTATTCCCTTTATGTTATAATTACCCATGTACATATTTGCAATTGTCTCATTTGTAACTTTTTTATAAAATATTTTTGATAACGCACTGCCTAATTTTTAATGGGATATACTATTATATGTTAGTTCTTCTCCATGCTCTAAAAACCGTACCCTAAGTCTTCTGAAGGGAAAACGCTACTGTTACTGTTGTGTTGGGTTAGCTTCGGACCCGTTTAATCGAAGCTGGTGGCAGCGAAAGTGCGCTGACTGTTGGATTATGCTGAAGCAACTGCGGGTTTGATAATTATTGTTCCTGCCTGAGTGGGAGTAGTTTACCGCGTCGCTGCAGCGTGCCCAATAGCCAGTACATAGCAGGCAGCCTTCCTGGCGACTAATTACCCAGGGTGCAGTACCTAATCTGACCTGAAAGTAAGGGGGCGCCAGAGAGCTGCAAGTGTTAAGTGGAACTGTAAGCGGGATATACATAAATCCCTGCAGTTTGTGGTATATTGAAAGCAGTGGGATACCTAGAATAAGCCCCTGCTGTAAGCAAGAGGCCAATAGCCTTGTGTGTGGTTTTTTATCACATCGTGGAGTGGAGGGATAACTAAGATAAGCCCCCCTACACATGTGATAGCCGTCTGTTGGCCTGAAGTCACCTCAATCCGTGACGTAGGGGTGACGGTCACGGTGGGAATCCTGACCCAGTGTTGACAGCGGTCAGGGGAATCGTGACAGAGGTGCACTGCGAATGTCAACAAACAAGGAAAAGAACTAGCTTGCATTGGCCGGGAATCGGACCCGGGCCTCCCGCGTGGCAGGCGAGAATTCTACCACTGAACCACCAATGCTTGGATGTGTCTTTTCTCTCTGTGGTGTCCACCAGTCCCAGGGTCTCTCTCTGTGGTGTCCACCAGTCCCAGGGTCTGATGGCCACCTTCGGCCGACTGGACCGCGTGCAGCTCCGCAGGGCCGGTGGTCGACGGAAGCCCGGCTAGCTCAGTCGGTAGAGCATGAGACTCTTAATCTCAGGGTCGTGGGTTCGAGCCCCACGTTGGGCGGTTTCTTATTGCCTCCTTTTACTGCTTGTGCTAACTCCTGTCAACCCAGATGGCCCCTTGTGAAATGCCCCTTCTGCTGCAAAACATGAGAAACTGCCTAGTCCTGGATGATGAAGGGAAGGCCCAAAAGGATGGGGAGCCAAAGAAGAGCAGCGTGAGCCCTGTGGTTTTTGAAAGTGTCTGCAGAGTCAATGATGAAACGAGGTGCACTGCGAATGTCAACAAACAAGGAAAAGAACTAGCTTGCATTGGCCGGGAATCGAACCCGGGCCTCCCGCGTGGCAGGCGAGAATTCTACCACTGAACCACCAATGCTTGGATGTGTCTTTTCTCTCTGTGGTGTCCACCAGTCCCAGGGTCTCTCTCTGTGGTGTCCACCAGTCCCAGGGTCTGATGGCCACCTTCGGCCGACTGGACCGCGTGCAGCTCCGCAGGGCCGGTGGTCGACGGAAGCCCGGCTAGCTCAGTCGGTAGAGCATGAGACTCTTAATCTCAGGGTCGTGGGTTCGAGCCCCACGTTGGGCGGTTTCTTATTGCCTCCTTTTACTGCTTGTGCTAACTCCTGTCAACCCAGATGGCCCCTTGTGAAATGCCCCTTCTGCTGCAAAACATGAGAAACTGCCTAGTCCTGGATGATGAAGGGAAGGCCCAAAAGGATGGGGCGCCAAAGAAGAGCAGCGTGAGCCCTGTGGTTTTTGAAAGTGTCTGCAGAGTCAATGATGAAACGAGGTTGTCACGATATGGTATGAAATATCATATAAGTTTAGTTGCTCTTCAGCTCATAAGGTGGGCTAAACCCCCCCTTCCCTAGCTGACTCTACTTGTTTCTCTCTGGGCTACAGACTGTATGCTAGAAGGGGGTTTTATTGCCTTGGGTCGTAAATTCCAGGCTCAGAGGAAAGTCCCTCACCCCTCCCACCTTCACCAGTCAGAACTGGAAAAATGGCTCCAAAAATTCATGAAAGATTCTTTGTTTAGTTTTTGTTAGATATTAGGCAACGATTTAAGCTAGAAATACGAAAATATATATTTTTATTCTCACTCGGTGTATCTACACAACCCGCGAAACACGAGCTTCTAACTCCATCTGGTAAAGAAGTAGGGATTTCTCTGGAAATATGTATCCCAGATAGGACATATTTGATCTCATTAGAATGCCCACGTTAATCTGAGATGAATGATGAGTTTGGTAGAACTATGGCGTGTTTTGTAGTGAAGTTATAGAAATTAGAAAGAATAGTTTAAAGTTTAGGCAGAATGTAGAGAGAGGAGGGTCTGGATAAGCCAGCCCTTCTGTGATGTCAAAGCCGGAAGGTATTAAGTTGTCGCAGGCTGCCCAGCTGAGTCTCTCTGCTAGATCTCTTCCTGACTGCTTGTCTCCTGAAGCCAGCAGCACGTCCAAATGAGCTGGGACATATGGAAAACTCCACTAGCCTGGATGCTTGTCATGCTTTTAACATGTGAGTGTTATCTGTTCTCTTTTATTCCCTTTATGTTATAATTACCCATGTACATATTTGCAATTGTCTCATTTGTAACTTTTTTATAAAATATTTTTGATAACGCACTGCCTAATTTTTAATGGGATATACTATTATATGTTAGTTCTTCTCCATGCTCTAAAAACCGTACCCTAAGTCTTCTGAAGGGAAAACGCTACTGTTACTGTTGTGTTGGGTTAGCTTCGGACCCGTTTAATCGAAGCTGGTGGCAGCGAAAGTGCGCTGACTGTTGGATTATGCTGAAGCAACTGCGGGTTTGATAATTATTGTTCCTGCCTGAGTGGGAGTAGTTTACCGCGTCGCTGCAGCGTGCCCAATAGCCAGTACATAGCAGGCAGCCTTCCTGGCGACTAATTACCCAGGGTGCAGTACCTAATCTGACCTGAAAGTAAGGGGGCGCCAGAGAGCTGCAAGTGTTAAGTGGAACTGTAAGCGGGATATACATAAATCCCTGCAGTTTGTGGTATATTGAAAGCAGTGGGATACCTAGAATAAGCCCCTGCTGTAAGCAAGAGGCCAATAGCCTTGTGTGTGGTTTTTTATCACATCGTGGAGTGGAGGGATAACTAAGATAAGCCCCCCTACACATGTGATAGCCGTCTGTTGGCCTGAAGTCACCTCAATCCGTGACGTAGGGGTGACGGTCACGGTGGGAATCCTGACCCAGTGTTGACAGCGGTCAGGGGAATCGTGACAGAGGTGCACTGCGAATGTCAACAAACAAGGAAAAGAACTAGCTTGCATTGGCCGGGAATCGAACCCGGGCCTCCCGCGTGGCAGGCGAGAATTCTACCACTGAACCACCAATGCTTGGATGTGTCTTTTCTCTCTGTGGTGTCCACCAGTCCCAGGGTCTCTCTCTGTGGTGTCCACCAGTCCCAGGGTCTGATGGCCACCTTCGGCCGACTGGACCGCGTGCAGCTCCGCAGGGCCGGTGGTCGACGGAAGCCCGGCTAGCTCAGTCGGTAGAGCATGAGACTCTTAATCTCAGGGTCGTGGGTTCGAGCCCCACGTTGGGCGGTTTCTTATTGCCTCCTTTTACTGCTTGTGCTAACTCCTGTCAACCCAGATGGCCCCTTGTGAAATGCCCCTTCTGCTGCAAAACATGAGAAACTGCCTAGTCCTGGATGATGAAGGGAAGGCCCAAAAGGATGGGGAGCCAAAGAAGAGCAGCGTGAGCCCTGTGGTTTTTGAAAGTGTCTGCAGAGTCAATGATGAAACGAGGTGCACCGCGAATGTCAACAAACAAGGAAAGGAACTAGCTTGCATTGGCCGGGAATCGAACCCGGGCCTCCCGCGTGGCAGGCGAGAATTCTACCACTGAACCACCAATGCTTGGATGTGTCTTTTCTCTCTGTGGTGTCCACCAGTCCCAGGGTCTCTCTCTGTGGTGTCCACCAGTCCCAGGGTCTGATGGCCACCTTCGGCCGACTGGACCGCGTGCAGCTCCGCAGGGCCGGTGGTCGACGGAAGCCCGGCTAGCTCAGTCGGTAGAGCATGAGACTCTTAATCTCAGGGTCGTGGGTTCGAGCCCCATGTTGGGCGGTTTCTTATTGCCTCCTTTTACTGCTTGTGCTAACTCCTGTCAACCCAGATGGCCCCTTGTGAAATGCCCCTTCTGCTGCAAAACATGAGAAACTGCCTAGTCCTGGATGATGAAGGGAAGGCCCAAAAGGATGGGGAGCCAAAGAAGAGCAGCGTGAGCCCTGTGGTTTTTGAAAGTGTCTGCAGAGTCAATGATGAAACGAGGTTGTCACGATATGGTATGAAATATCATATAAGTTTAGTTGCTCTTCAGCTCATAAGGTGGGCTAAACCCCCCCTTCCCTAGCTGACTCTACTTGTTTCTCTCTGGGCTACAGACTGTATGCTAGAAGGGGGTTTTATTGCCTTGGGTCGTAAATTCCAGGCTCAGAGGAAAGTCCCTCACCCCTCCCACCTTCACCAGTCAGAACTGGAAAAATGGCTCCAAAAATTCATGAAAGATTCTTTGTTTAGTTTTTGTTAGATATTAGGCAACGATTTAAGCTAGAAATACGAAAATATATATTTTTATTCTCACTCGGTATATCTACACAACCCGCGAAACATGAGCTTCTAACTCCATCTGGTAAAGAAGTAGGGATTTCTCTGGAAATATGTATCCCAGATAGGACATATTTGATCTCATTAGAATGCCCACGTTAATCTGAGATGAATGATGAGTTTGGTAGAACTATGGCGTGTTTTGTAGTGAAGTTATAGAAATTAGAAAGAATAGTTTAAAGTTTAGGCAGAATGTAGAGAGAGGAGGGTCTGGATAAGCCAGCCCTTCTGTGATGTCAAAGCCGGAAGGTATTAAGTTGTCGCAGGCTGCCCAGCTGAGTCTCTCTGCTAGATCTCTTCCTGACTGCTTGTCTCCTGAAGCCAGCAGCACGTCCAATTGAGCTGGGACATATGGAAAAACTCCACTAGCCTGGATGCTTGTCATGCTTTTAACATGTGAGTGTTATCTGTTCTCTTTTATTCCCTTTATGTTATAATTACCCATGTACATATTTGCAATTGTCTCATTTGTAACTTTTTTATAAAATATTTTTGATAACGCACTGCCTAATTTTTAATGGGATATACTATTATATGTTAGTTCTTCTCCATGCTCTAAAAACCGTACCCTAAGTCTTCTGAAGGGAAAACGCTACTGTTACTGTTGTGTTGGGTTAGCTTCGGAACCGTTTAATCGAAGCTGGTGGCAGCGAAAGTGCGCTGACTGTTGGATTATGCTGAAGCAACTGCGGGTTTGATAATTATTGTTCCTGCCTGAGTGGGAGTAGTTTACCGCGTCGCTGCAGCGTGCCCAATAGCCAGTACATAGCAGGCAGCCTTCCTGGCGACTAATTACCCAGGGTGCAGTACCTAATCTGACCTGAAAGTAAGGGGGCGCCAGAGAGCTGCAAGTGTTAAGTGGAACTGTAAGCGGGATATACATAAATCCCTGCAGTTTGTGGTATATTGAAAGCAGTGGGATACCTAGAATAAGCCCCTGCTGTAAGCAAGAGGCCAATAGCCTTGTGTGTGGTTTTTTATCACATCGTGGAGTGGAGGGATAACTAAGATAAGCCCCCCTACACATGTGATAGCCGTCTGTTGGCCTGAAGTCACCTCAATCCGTGACGTAGGGGTGACGGTCACGGTGGGAATCCTGACCCAGTGTTGACAGCGGTCAGGGGAATCGTGACAGAGGTGCACTGCGAATGTCAACAAACAAGGAAAAGAACTAGCTTGCATTGGCCGGGAATCGAACCCGGGCCTCCCGCGTGGCAGGCGAGAATTCTACCACTGAACCACCAATGCTTGGATGTGTCTTTTCTCTCTGTGGTGTCCACCAGTCCCAGGGTCTCTCTCTGTGGTGTCCACCAGTCCCAGGGTCTGATGGCCACCTTCGGCCGACTGAACCGCGTGCAGCTCCGCAGGGCCGGTGGTCGACGGAAGCCCGGCTAGCTCAGTCGGTAGAGCATGAGACTCTTAATCTCAGGGTCGTGGGTTCGAGCCCCACGTTGGGCGGTTTCTTATTGCCTCCTTTTACTGCTTGTGCTAACTCCTGTCAACCCAGATGGCCCCTTGTGAAATGCCCCTTCTGCTGCAAAACATGAGAAACTGCCTAGTCCTGGATGATGAAGGGAAGGCCCAAAAGGATGGGGAGCCAAAGAAGAGCAGCGTGAGCCCTGTGGTTTTTGAAAGTGTCTGCAGAGTCAATGATGAAACGAGGTGCACTGCGAATGTCAACAAACAAGGAAAAGAACTAGCTTGCATTGGCCGGGAATCGAACCCAGGCCTCCCGCGTGGCAGGCGAGAATTCTACCACTGAACCACCAATGCTTGGATGTGTCTTTTCTCTCTGTGGTGTCCACCAGTCCCAGGGTCTCTCTCTGTGGTGTCCACCAGTCCCAGGGTCTGATGGCCACCTTCGGCCGACTGGACCGCGTGCAGCTCCGCAGGGCCGGTGGTCGACGGAAGCCCGGCTAGCTCAGTCGGTAGGGCATGAGACTCTTAATCTCAGGGTCGTGGGTTCGAGCCCCACGTTGGGCGGTTTCTTATTGCCTCCTTTTACTGCTTGTGCTAACTCCTGTCAACCCAGATGGCCCCTTGTGAAATGCCCCTTCTGCTGCAAAACATGAGAAACTGCCTAGTCCTGGATGATGAAGGGAAGGCCCAAAAGGATGGGGAGCCAAAGAAGAGCAGCGTGAGCCCTGTGGTTTTTGAAAGTGTCTGCAGAGTCAATGATGAAACGAGGTTGTCACGATATGGTATGAAATATCATATAAGTTTAGTTGCTCTTCAGCTCATAAGGTGGGCTAAACCCCCCCTTCCCTAGCTGACTTTACTTGTTTCTCTCTGGGCTACAGACTGTATGCTAGAAGGGGGTTTTATTGCCTTGGGTCGTAAATTCCAGGCTCAGAGGAAAGTCCCTCACCCCTCCCACCTTCACCAGTCAGAACTGGAAAAATGGCTCCAAAAATTCATGAAAGATTCTTTGTTTAGTTTTTGTTAGATATTAGGCAACGATTTAAGCTAGAAATACGAAAATATATATTTTTATTCTCACTCGGTGTATCTACACAACCCGCGAAACACGAGCTTCTAACTCCATCTGGTAAAGAAGTAGGGATTTCTCTGGAAATATGTATCCCAGATAGGACATATTTGATCTCATTAGAATGCCCACGTTAATCTGAGATGAATGATGAGTTTGGTAGAACTATGGCGTGTTTTGTAGTGAAGTTATAGAAATTAGAAAGAATAATTTAAAGTTTAGGCAGAATGTAGAGAGAGGAGGGTCTGGATAAGCCAGCCCTTCTGTGATGTCAAAGCCGGAAGGTATTAAGTTGTCGCAGGCTGCCCAGCTGAGTCTCTCTGCTAGATCTCTTCCTGACTGCTTGTCTCCTGAAGCCAGCAGCACGTCCAAATGAGCTGGGACATATGGAAAAACTCCACTAGCCTGGATGCTTGTCATGCTTTTAACATGTGAGTGTTATCTGTTCTCTTTTATTCCCTTTATGTTTTAATTACCCATGTACATATTTGCAATTGTCTCATTTGTAACTTTTTTATAAAATATTTTTGATAACGCACTGCCTAATTTTTAATGGGATATACTATTATATGTTAGTTCTTCTCCATGCTCTAAAAACCGTACCCTAAGTCTTCTGAAGGGAAAACGCTACTGTTACTGTTGTGTTGGGTTAGCTTCGGACCCGTTTAATCGAAGCTGGTGGCAGCGAAAGTGCGCTGACTGTTGGATTATGCTGAAGCAACTGCGGGTTTGATAATTATTGTTCCTGCCTGAGTGGGAGTAGTTTACCGCGCCGCTGCAGCGTGCCCAATAGCCAGTACATAGCAGGCAGCCTTCCTGGCGACTAATTACCCAGGGTGCAGTACCTAATCTGACCTGAAAGTAAGGGGGCGCCAGAGAGCTGCAAGTGTTAAGTGGAACTGTAAGCGGGATATACATAAATCCCTGCAGTTTGTGGTATATTGAAAGCAGTGGGATACCTAGAATAAGCCCCTGCTGTAAGCAAGAGGCCAATAGCCTTGTGTGTGGTTTTTTATCACATCGTGGAGTGGAGGGATAACTAAGATAAGCCCCCCTACACATGTGATAGCCGTCTGTTGGCCTGAAGTCACCTCAATCCGTGACGTAGGGGTGACGGTCACGGTGGGAATCCTGACCCAGTGTTGACAGCGGTCAGGGGAATCGTGACAGAGGTGCACTGCGAATGTCAACAAACAAGGAAAAGAACTAGCTTGCATTGGCCGGGAATCGAACCCGGGCCTCCCGCGTGGCAGGCGAGAATTCTACCACTGAACCACCAATGCTTGGATGTGTCTTTTCTCTCTGTGGTGTCCACCAGTCCCAGGGTCTCTCTCTGTGGTGTCCACCAGTCCCAGGGTCTGATGGCCACCTTCGGCCGACTGGACCGCGTGCAGCTCCGCAGGGCCGGTGGTCGACGGAAGCCCGGCTAGCTCAGTCGGTAGAGCATGAGACTCTTAATCTCAGGGTCGTGGGTTCGAGCCCCACGTTGGGCGGTTTCTTATTGCCTCCTTTTACTGCTTGTGCTAACTCCTGTCAACCCAGATGGCCCCTTGTGAAATGCCCCTTCTGCTGCAAAACATGAGAAACTGCCTAGTCCTGGATGATGAAGGGAAGGCCCAAAAGGATGGGGAGCCAAAGAAGAGCAGCGTGAGCCCTGTGGTTTTTGAAAGTGTCTGCAGAGTCAATGATGAAACGAGGTGCACTGCGAATGTCAACAAACAAGGAAAAGAACTAGCTTGCATTGGCCGGGAATCGAACCCGGGCCTCCCGCGTGGCAGGCGAGAATTCTACCACGGAACCACCAATGCTTGGATGTGTCTTTTCTCTCTGTGGTGTCCACCAGTCCCAGGGTCTCTCTCTGTGGTGTCCACCAGTCCCAGGGTCTGATGGCCACCTTCGGCCGACTGAACCACGTGCAGCTCCGCAGGGCCGGTGGTCGACGGAAGCCCGGCTAGCTCAGTCGGTAGAGCATGAGACTCTTAATCTCAGGGTCGTGGGTTCGAGCCCCACGTTGGGCAGTTTCTTATTGCATCCTTTTACTGCTTGTGCTAACTCCTGTCAACCCAGATGGCCCCTTGTGAAATGCCCCTTCTGCTGCAAAACATGAGAAACTGCCTAGTCCTGGATGATGAAGGGAAGGCCCAAAAGGATGGGGAGCCAAAGAAGAGCAGCGTGAGCCCTGTGGTTTTTGAAAGTGTCTGCAGAGTCAATGATGAAACGAGGTTGTCACGATATGGTATGAAATATCATATAAGTTTAGTTGCTCTTCAGCTCATAAGGTGGGCTAAACCCCCCCTTCCCTAGCTGACTCTACTTGTTTCTCTCTGGGCTACAGACTGTATGCTAGAAGGGGGTTTTATTGCCTTGGGTCGTAAATTCCAGGCTCAGAGGAAAGTCCCTCACCCCTCCCACCTTCACCAGTCAGAACTGGAAAAATGGCTCCAAAAATTCATGAAAGATTCTTTGTTTAGTTTTTGTTAGATATTAGGCAACGATTTAAGCTAGAAATACGAAAATATATATTTTTATTCTCACTCGGTGTATCTACACAACCCGCGAAACACGAGCTTCTAACTCCATCTGGTAAAGAAGTAGGGATTTCTCTGGAAATATGTATCCCAGATAGGACATATTTGATCTCATTAGAATGCCCACGTTAATCTGAGATGAATGATGAGTTTGGTAGAACTATGGCGTGTTTTGTAGTGAAGTTATAGAAATTAGAAAGAATAGTTTAAAGTTTAGGCAGAATGTAGAGAGAGGAGGGTCTGGATAAGCCAGCCCTTCTGTGATGTCAAAGCCGGAAGGTATTAAGTTGTCGCAGGCTGCCCAGCTGAGTCTCTCTGCTAGATCTCTTCCTGACTGCTTGTCTCCTGAAGCCAGCAGCACGTCCAAATGAGCTGGGACATATGGAAAAACTCCACTAGCCTGGATGCTTGTCATGCTTTTAACATGTGAGTGTTATCTGTTCTCTTTTATTCCCTTTATGTTATAATTACCCATGTACATATTTGCAATTGTCTCATTTGTAACTTTTTTATAAAATATTTTTGATAACGCACTGCCTAATTTTTAATGGGATATACTATTATATGTTAGTTCTTCTCCATGCTCTAAAAACCGTACCCTAAGTCTTCTGAAGGGAAAACGCTACTGTTACTGTTGTGTTGGGTTAGCTTCGGACCCGTTTAATCAAAGCTGGTGGCAGCGAAAGAGCGCTGACTGTTGGATTATGCTGAAGCAACTGCGGGTTTGATAATTATTGTTCCTGCCTGAGTGGGAGTAGTTTACCGCGTCGCTGCAGCGTGCCCAATAGCCAGTACATAGCAGGCAGCCTTCCTGGCGACTAATTACCCAGGGTGCAGTACCTAATCTGACCTGAAAGTAAGGGGGCGCCAGAGAGCTGCAAGTGTTAAGTTAAACTGTAAGCGGGATATACATAAATCCCTGCAGTTTGTGGTATATTGAAAGCAGTGGGATACCTAGAATAAGCCCCTGCTGTAAGCAAGAGGCCAATAGCCTTGTGTGTGGTTTTTTATCACATCGTGGAGTGGAGGGATAACTAAGATAAGCCCCCCTACACATGTGATAGCCGTCTGTTGGCCTGAAGTCACCTCAATCCGTGACATAGGGGTGACGGTCACGGTGGGAATCCTGACCCAGTGTTGACAGCGGTCAGGGGAATCGTGACAGAGGTGCACTGCGAATGTCAACAAACAAGGAAAAGAACTAGCTTGCATTGGCCGGGAATCAAACCCGGGCCTCCCGCGTGCCAGGCGAGAATTCTACCACTGAACCACCAATGCTTGGATGTGTCTTTTCTCTCTGTGGTGTCCACCAGTCCCAGGGTCTCTCTCTGTGGTGTCCACCAGTCCCAGGGTCTGATGGCCACCTTCGGCCGACTGGACCGCGTGCAGCTCCGCAGGGCCGGTGGTTGACGGAAGCCCGGCTAGCTCAGTCGGTAGAGCATGAGACTCTTAATCTCAGGGTCGTGGGTTCGAGCCCCACGTTGGGCGGTTTCTTATTGCCTCCTTTTACTGCTTGTGCTAACTCCTGTCAACCCAGATGGCCCCTTGTGAAATGCCCCTTCTGCTGCAAAACATGAGAAACTGCCTAGTCCTGGATGATGAAGGGAAGGCCCAAAAGGATGGGGAGCCAAAGAAGAGCAGCGTGAGCCCTGTGGTTTTTGAAAGTGTCTGCAGAGTCAATGATGAAACGAGGTGCACTGCGAATGTCAAACAAGGAAAAGAACTAGCTTGCATTGGCCGGGAATCGAACCCAGGCCTCCCGCGTGGCAGGCGAGAATTCTACCACTGAACCACCAATGCTTGGATGTGTCTTTTCTCTCTGTGGTGTCCACCAGTCGCAGGGTCTCTCTCTGTGGTGTCCACCAGTCCCAGGGTCTGATGGCCACCTTCGGCCGACTGAACCGCGTGCAGCTCCGCAGGGCCGGTGGTCGACGGAAGCCCGGCTAGCTCAGTCGGTAGAGCATGAGACTCTTAATCTCAGGGTCGTGGGTTCGAGCCCCACGTTGGGCGGTTTCTTATTGCATCCTTTTACTGCTTGTGCTAACTCCTGTCAACCCAGATGGCCCCTTGTGAAATGCCCCTTCTGCTGCAAAACATGAGAAACTGCCTAGTCCTGGATGATGAAGGGAAGGCCCAAAAGGATGGGGAGCCAAAGAAGAGCAGCGTGAGCCCTGTGGTTTTTGAAAGTGTCTGCAGAGTCAATGATGAAACGAGGTTGTCACGATATGGTATGAAATATCATATAAGTTTAGTTGCTCTTCAGCTCATAAGGTGGGCTAAACCCCCCCTTCCCTAGCTGACTCTACTTGTTTCTCTCTGGGCTACAGACTGTATGCTAGAAGGGGGTTTTATTGCCTTGGGTCGTAAATTCCAGGCTCAGAGGAAAGTCCCTCACCCCTCCCACCTTCACCAGTCAGAACTGGAAAAATGGCTCCAAAAATTCATGAAAGATTCTTTGTTTAGTTTTTGTTAGATATTAGGCAACGATTTAAGCTAGAAATACGAAAATATATATTTTTATTCTCACTCGGTGTATCTACACAACCCGCGAAACACGAGCTTCTAACTCCATCTGGTAAAGAAGTAGGGATTTCTCTGGAAATATGTATCCCAGATAGGACATATTTGATCTCATTAGAATGCCCACGTTAATCTGAGATGAATGATGAGTTTGGTAGAACTATGGCGTGTTTTGTAGTGAAGTTATAAAAATTAGAAAGAATAGTTTAAAGTTTAGGCAGAATGTAGAGAGAGGAGGGTCTGGATAAGCCAGCCCTTCTGTGATGTCAAAGCCGGAAGGTATTAAGTTGTCGCAGGCTGCCCAGCTGAGTCTCTCTGCTAGATCTCTTCCTGACTGCTTGTCTCCTGAAGCCAGCAGCACGTCCAAATGAGCTGGGACATATGGAAAAACTCCACTAGCCTGGATGCTTGTCATGCTTTTAACATGTGAGTGTTATCTGTTCTCTTTTATTCCCTTTATGTTATAATTACCCATGTACATATTTGCAATTGTCTCATTTGTAACTTTTTTATAAAATATTTTTGATAACGCACTGCCTAATTTTTAATGGGATATACTATTATATGTTAGTTCTTCTCCATGCTCTAAAAACCGTACCCTAAGTCTTCTGAAGGGAAAACGCTACTGTTACTGTTGTGTTGGGTTAGCTTCGGACCCGTTTAATCGAAGCTGGTGGCAGCGAAAGTGCGCTGACTGTTGGATTATGCTGAAGCAACTGCGGGTTTGATAATTATTGTTCCTGCCTGAGTGGGAGTAGTTTACCGCGTCGCTGCAGCGTGCCCAATAGCCAGTACATAGCAGGCAGCCTTCCTGGCGACTAATTACCCAGGGTGCAGTACCTAATCTGACCTGAAAGTAAGGGGGCGCCAGAGAGCTGCAAGTGTTAAGTGGAACTGTAAGCGGGATATACATAAATCCCTGCAGTTTGTGGTATATTGAAAGCAGTGGGATACCTAGAATAAGCCCCTGCTGTAAGCAAGAGGCCAATAGCCTTGTGTGTGGTTTTTTATCACATCGTGGAGTGGAGGGATAACTAAGATAAGCCCCCCTACACATGTGATAGCCGTCTGTTGGCCTGAAGTCACCTCAATCCGTGACGTAGGGGTGACGGTCACGGTGGGAATCCTGACCCAGTGTTGACAGCGGTCAGGGGAATCGTGACAGAGGTGCACTGCGAATGTCAACAAACAAGGAAAAGAACTAGCTTGCATTGGCCGGGAATCGAACCCGGGCCTCCCACGTGGCAGGCGAGAATTCTACCACTGAACCACCAATGCTTGGATGTGTCTTTTCTCTCTGTGGTGTCCACCAGTCCCAGGGTCTCTCTCTGTGGTGTCCACCAGTCCCAGGGTCTGATGGCCACCTTCGGCCGACTGGACCGCGTGCAGCTCCGCAGGGCCGGTGGTCGACGGAAGCCCGGCTAGCTCAGTCGGTAGAGCATGAGACTCTTAATCTCAGGGTCGTGGGTTCGAGCCCCACGTTGGGCGGTTTCTTATTGCCTCCTTTTACTGCTTGTGCTAACTCCTGTCAACCCAGATGGCCCCTTGTGAAATGCCCCTTCTGCTGCAAAACATGAGAAACTGCCTAGTCCTGGATGATGAAGGGAAGGCCCAAAAGGATGGGGAGCCAAAGAAGAGCAGCGTGAGCCCTGTGGTTTTTGAAAGTGTCTGCAGAGTCAATGATGAAACGAGGTGCACTGCGAATGTCAACAAACAAGGAAAAGAACTAGCTTGCATTGGCCGGGAATCGAACCCGGGCCTCCCGCGTGGCAGGCGAGAATTCTACCACTGAACCACCAATGCTTGGATGTGTCTTTTCTCTCTGTGGTGTCCACCAGTCCCAGGGTCTCTCTCTGTGGTGTCCACCAGTCCCAGGGTCTGATGGCCACCTTCGGCCGACTGGACCGCGTGCAGCTCCGCAGGGCCGGTGGTTGACGGAAGCCCGGCTAGCTCAGTCGGTAGAGCATGAGACTCTTAATCTCAGGGTCGTGGGTTCGAGCCCCACGTTGGGCGGTTTCTTATTGCCTCCTTTTACTGCTTGTGCTAACTCCTGTCAACCCAGATGGCCCCTTGTGAAATGCCCCTTCTGCTGCAAAACATGAGAAACTGCCTAGTCCTGGATGATGAAGGGAAGGCCCAAAAGGATGGGGAGCCAAAGAAGAGCAGCGTGAGCCCTGTGGTTTTTGAAAGTGTCTGCAGAGTCAATGATGAAACGAGGTGCACTGCGAATGTCAAACAAGGAAAAGAACTAGCTTGCATTGGCCGGGAATCGAACCCGGGCCTCCCGCGTGGCAGGTGAGAATTCTACCACTGAACCACCAATGCTTGGATGTGTCTTTTCTCTCTGTGGTGTCCACCAGTCCCAGGGTCTCTCTCTGTGGTGTCCACCAGTCCCAGGGTCTGATGGCCACCTTCGGCCGACTGAACCGCGTGCAGCTCCGCAGGGCCGGTGGTCGACGGAAGCCCGGCTAGCTCAGTCGGTAGAGCATGAGACTCTTAATCTCAGGGTCGTGGGTTCGAGCCCCACGTTGGGATGTTTCTTATTGCATCCTTTTACTGCTTGTGCTAACTCCTGTCAACCCAGATGGCCCCTTGTGAAATGCCCCTTCTGCTGCAAAACATGAGAAACTGCCTAGTCCTGGATGATGAAGGGAAGGCCCAAAAGGATGGGGAGCCAAAGAAGAGCAGCGTGAGCCCTGTGGTTTTTGAAAGTGTCTGCAGAGTCAATGATGAAACGAGGTTGTCACGATATGGTATGAAATATCATATAAGTTTAGTTGCTCTTCAGCTCATAAGGTGGGCTAAACCCCCCCTTCCCTAGCTGACTCTACTTGTTTCTCTCTGGGCTACAGACTGTATGCTAGAAGGGGGTTTTATTGCCTTGGGTCGTAAATTCCAGGCTCAGAGGAAAGTCCCTCACCCCTCCCACCTTCACCAGTCAGAACTGGAAAAATGGCTCCAAAAATTCATGAAAGATTCTTTGTTTAGTTTTTGTTAGATATTAGGCAACGATTTAAGCTAGAAATACGAAAATATATATTTTTATTCTCACTCGGTGTATCTACACAACCCGCGAAACACGAGCTTCTAACTCCATCTGGTAAAGAAGTAGGGATTTCTCTGGAAATATGTATCCCAGATAGGACATATTTGATCTCATTAGAATGCCCACGTTAATCTGAGATGAATGATGAGTTTGGTAGAACTATGGCGTGTTTTGTAGTGAAGTTATAGAAATTAGAAAGAATAGTTTAAAGTTTAGGCAGAATGTAGAGAGAGGAGGGTCTGGATAAGCCAGCCCTTCTGTGATGTCAAAGCCGGAAGGTATTAAGTTGTCGCAGGCTGCCCAGCTGAGTCTCTCTGCTAGATCTCTTCCTGACTGCTTGTCTCCTGAAGCCAGCAGCACGTCCAAATGAGCTGGGACATATGGAAAAACTCCACTAGCCTGGATGCTTGTCATGCTTTTAACATGTGAGTGTTATCTGTTCTCTTTTATTCCCTTTATGTTATAATTACCCATGTACATATTTGCAATTGTCTCATTTGTAACTTTTTTATAAAATATTTTTGATAACGCACTGCCTAATTTTTAATGGGATATACTATTATATGTTAGTTCTTCTCCATGCTCTAAAAACCGTACCCTAAGTCTTCTGAAGGGAAAACGCTACTGTTACTGTTGTGTTGGGTTAGCTTCGGACCCGTTTAATCGAAGCTGGTGGCAGCGAAAGTGCGCTGACTGTTGGATTATGCTGAAGCAACTGCGGGTTTGATAATTATTGTTCCTGCCTGAGTGGGAGTAGTTTACCGCGTCGCTGCAGCGTGCCCAATAGCCAGTACATAGCAGGCAGCCTTCCTGGCGACTAATTACCCAGGGTGCAGTACCTAATCTGACCTGAAAGTAAGGGGGCGCCAGAGAGCTGCAAGTGTTAAGTGGAACTGTAAGCGGGATATACATAAATCCCTGCAGTTTGTGGTATATTGAAAGCAGTGGGATACCTAGAATAAGCCCCTGCTGTAAGCAAGAGGCCAATAGCCTTGTGTGTGGTTTTTTATCACATCGTGGAGTGGAGGGATAACTAAGATAAGCCCCACTACACATGTGATAGCCGTCTGTTGGCCTGAAGTCACCTCAATCCGTGACGTAGGGGTGACGGTCACGGTGGGAATCCTGACCCAGTGTTGACAGCGGTCAGGGGAATCGTGACAGAGGTGCACTGCGAATGTCAACAAACAAGGAAAAGAACTAGCTTGCATTGGCCGGGAATCGAACCCGGGCCTCCCACGTGGCAGGCGAGAATTCTACCACTGAACCACCAATGCTTGGATGTGTCTTTTCTCTCTGTGGTGTCCACCAGTCCCAGGGTCTCTCTCTGTGGTGTCCACCAGTCCCAGGGTCTGATGGCCACCTTCGGCCGACTGGACCGCGTGCAGCTCCGCTGGGCCGGTGGTCGACGGAAGCCCGGCTAGCTCAGTCGGTAGAGCATGAGACTCTTAATCTCAGGGTCGTGGGTTCGAGCCCCACGTTGGGCGGTTTCTTATTGCCTCCTTTTACTGCTTGTGCTAACTCCTGTCAACCCAGATGGCCCCTTGTGAAATGCCCCTTCTGCTGCAAAACATGAGAAACTGCCTAGTCCTGGATGATGAAGGGAAGGCCCAAAAGGATGGGGAGCCAAAGAAGAGCAGCGTGAGCCCTGTGGTTTTTGAAAGTGTCTGCAGAGTCAATGATGAAACGAGGTGCACTGCGAATGTCAACAAACAAGGAAAAGAACTAGCTTGCATTGGCCGGGAATCGAACCCGGGCCTCCCGCGTGGCAGGCGAGAATTCTACCACTGAACCACCAATGCTTGGATGTGTCTTTTCTCTCTGTGGTGTCCACCAGTCCCAGGGTCTCTCTCTGTGGTGTCCACCAGTCCCAGGGTCTGATGGCCACCTTCGGCCGACTGGACCGCGTGCAGCTCCGCAGGGCCGGTGGTCGACGGAAGCCCGGCTAGCTCAGTCGGTAGAGCATGAGACTCTTAATCTCAGGGTCGTGGGTTCGAGCCCCACGTTGGGCGGTTTCTTATTGCCTCCTTTTACTGCTTGTGCTAACTCCTGTCAACCCAGATGGCCCCTTGTGAAATGCCCCTTCTGCTGCAAAACATGAGAAACTGCCTAGTCCTGGATGATGAAGGGAAGGCCCAAAAGGATGGGGAGCCAAAGAAGAGCAGCGTGAGCCCTGTGGTTTTTGAAAGTGTCTGCAGAGTCAATGATGAAACGAGGTGCACTGCGAATGTCAAACAAGGAAAAGAACTAGCTTGCATTGGCCGGGAATCGAACCCGGGCCTCCCGCGTGGCAGGCGAGAATTCTACCACTGAACCACCAATGCTTGGATGTGTCTTTTCTCTCTGTGGTGTCCACCAGTCCCAGGGTCTCTCTCTGTGGTGTCCACCAGTCCCAGGGTCTGATGGCCACCTTCGGCCGACTGAACCGCGTGCAGCTCCGCAGGGCCAGTGGTTGACGGAAGCCCGGCTAGCTCAGTCGGTAGAGCATGAGACTCTTAATCTCAGGGTCGTGGGTTCGAGCCCCACGTTGGGCGGTTTCTTATTGCCTCCTTTTACTGCTTGTGCTAACTCCTGTCAACCCAGATGGCTCCTTGTGAAATGCCCCTTCTGCTGCAAAACATGAGAAACTGCCTAGTCCTGGATGATGAAGGGAAGGCCCAAAAGGATGGGGAGCCAAAGAAGAGCAGCGTGAGCCCTGTGGTTTTTGAAAGTGTCTGCAGAGTCAATGATGAAACGAGGTTGTCACGATATGGTATGAAATATCATATAAGTTTAGTTGCTCTTCAGCTCATAAGGTGGGCTAAACCCCCCCTTCCCTAGCTGACTCTACTTGTTTCTCTCTGGGCTACAGACTGTATGCTAGAAGGGGGTTTTATTGCCTTGGGTCGTAAATTCCAGGCTCAGAGGAAAGTCCCTCACCCCTCCCACCTTCACCAGTCAGAACTGGAAAAATGGCTCCAAAAATTCATGAAAGATTCTTTGTTTAGTTTTTGTTAGATATTAGGCAACGATTTAAGCTAGAAATACGAAAATATATATTTTTATTCTCACTCGGTGTATCTACACAACCCGCGAAACACGAGCTTCTAACTCCATCTGGTAAAGAAGTAGGGATTTCTCTGGAAATATGTATCCCAGATAGGACATATTTGATCTCATTAGAATGCCCACGTTAATCTGAGATGAATGATGAGTTTGGTAGAACTATGGCGTGTTTTGTAGTGAAGTTATAGAAATTAGAAAGAATAGTTTAAAGTTTAGGCAGAATGTAGAGAGAGGAGGGTCTGGATAAGCCAGCCCTTCTGTGATGTCAAAGCCGGAAGGTATTAAGTTGTCGCAGGCTGCCCAGCTGAGTCTCTCTGCTAGATCTCTTCCTGACTGCTTGTCTCCTGAAGCCAGCAGCACGTCCAAATGAGCTGGGACATATGGAAAAACTCCACTAGCCTGGATGCTTGTCATGCTTTTAACATGTGAGTGTTATCTGTTCTCTTTTATTCCCTTTATGTTATAATTACCCATGTACATATTTGCAATTGTCTCATTTGTAACTTTTTTATAAAATATTTTTGATAACGCACTGCCTAATTTTTAATGGGATATACTATTATATGTTAGTTCTTCTCCATGCTCTAAAAACCGTACCCTAAGTCTTCTGAAGGGAAAACGCTACTGTTACTGTTGTGTTGGGTTAGCTTCGGACCCGTTTAATCGAAGCTGGTGGCAGCGAAAGTGCGCTGACTGTTGGATTATGCTGAAGCTACTGCGGGTTTGATAATTATTGTTCCTGCCTGAGTGGGAGTAGTTTACCGCGTCGCTGCAGCGTGCCCAATAGCCAGTACATAGCAGGCAGCCTTCCTGGCGACTAATTACCCAGGGTGCAGTACCTAATCTGATCTGAAAGTAAGGGGGCGCCAGAGAGCTGCAAGTGTTAAGTGGAACTGTAAGCGGGATATACATAAATCCCTGCAGTTTGTGGTATATTGAAAGCAGTGGGATACCTAGAATAAGCCCCTGCTGTAAGCAAGAGGCCAATAGCCTTGTGTGTGGTTTTTTATCACATCGTGGAGTGGAGGGATAACTAAGATAAGCCCCCCTACACATGTGATAGCCGTCTGTTGGCCTGAAGTCACCTCAATCCGTGACGTAGGGGTGACGGTCACGGTGGGAATCCTGACCCAGTGTTGACAGCGGTCAGGGGAATCGTGACAGAGGTGCACTGCGAATGTCAACAAACAAGGAAAAGAACTAGCTTGCATTGGCCGGGAATCGAACCCGGGCCTCCCACGTGGCAGGCGAGAATTCTACCACTGAACCACCAATGCTTGGATTTGTCTTTTCTCTCTGTGGTGTCCACCAGTCCCTGGGTCTCTCTCTGTGGTGTCCACCAGTCCCAGAGTCTGATGGCCACCTTCGGCCGACTGGACCGCGTGCAGCTCCGCAGGGCCGGTGGTCGACGGAAGCCCGGCTAGCTCAGTCGGTAGAGCATGAGACTCTTAATCTCAGGGTCGTGGGTTCGAGCCCCACGTTGGGCGGTTTCTTATTGCCTCCTTTTACTGCTTGTGCTAACTCCTGTCAACCCAGATGGCCCCTTGTGAAATGCCCCTTCTGCTGCAAAACATGAGAAACTGCCTAGTCCTGGATGATGAAGGGAAGGCCCAAAAGGATGGGGAGCCAAAGAAGAGCAGCGTGAGCCCTGTGGTTTTTGAAAGTGTCTGCAGAGTCAATGATGAAACGAGGTGCACTGCGAATGTCAACAAACAAGGAAAGGAACTAGCTTGCATTGGCCGGGAATCAAACCCGGGCCTCCCGCGTGGCAGGCGAGAATTCTACCACTGAACCACCAATGCTTGGATGTGTCTTTTCTCTCTGTGGTGTCCACCAGTCCCAGGGTCTCTCTCTGTGGTGTCCACCAGTCCCAGGGTCTGATGGCCACCTTCGGCCGACTGGACCGCGTGCAGCTCCGCAGGGCCGGTGGTCGACGGGAGCCCGGCTAGCTCAGTCGGTAGAGCATGAGACTCTTAATCTCAGGGTCGTGGGTTCGAGCCCCACGTTGGGCGGTTTCTTATTGCCTCCTTTTACTGCTTGTGCTAACTCCTGTCAACCCAGATGGCCCCTTGTGAAATGCCCCTTCTGCTGCAAAACATGAGAAACTGCCTAGTCCTGGATGATGAAGGGAAGGCCCAAAAGGATGGGGAGCCAAAGAAGAGCAGCGTGAGCCCTGTGGTTTTTGAAAGTGTCTGCAGAGTCAATGAAGAAACGAGGTTGTCACGATATGGTATGAAATATCATATAAGTTTAGTTGCTCTTCAGCTCATAAGGTGGGCTAAACCCCCCCTTCCCTAGCTGACTCTACTTGTTTCTCTCTGGGCTACAGACTGTATGCTAGAAGGGGGTTTTATTGCCTTGGGTCGTAAATTCCAGGCTCAGAGGAAAGTCCCTCACCCCTCCCACCTTCACCAGTCAGAACTGGAAAAATGGCTCCAAAAATTCATGAAAGATTCTTTGTTTAGTTTTTGTTAGATATTAGGCAACGATTTAAGCTAGAAATACGAAAATATATATTTTTATTCTCACTCGGTGTATCTACACAACCCGCGAAACACGAGCTTCTAACTCCATCTGGTAAAGAAGTAGGGATTTCTCTGGAAATATGTATCCCAGATAGGACATATTTGATCTCATTAGAATGCCCACGTTAATCTGAGATGAATGATGAGTTTGGTAGAACTATGGCGTGTTTTGTAGTGAAGTTATAGAAATTAGAAAGAATAGTTTAAAGTTTAGGCAGAATGTAGAGAGAGGAGGGTCTGGATAAGCCAGCCCTTCTGTGATGTCAAAGCCGGAAGGTATTAAGTTGTCGCAGGCTGCCCAGCTGAGTCTCTCTGCTAGATCTCTTCCTGACTGCTTGTCTCCTGAAGCCAGCAGCACGTCCAAATGAGCTGGGACATATGGAAAAACTCCACTAGCCTGGATGCTTGTCATGCTTTTAACATGTGAGTGTTATCTGTTCTCTTTTATTCCCTTTATGTTATAATTACCCATGTACATATTTGCAATTGTCTCATTTGTAACTTTTTTATAAAATATTTTTGATAACGCACTGCCTAATTTTTAATGGGATATACTATTATATGTTAGTTCTTCTCCATGCTCTAAAAACCGTACCCTAAGTCTTCTGAAGGGAAAACGCTACTGTTACTGTTGTGTTGGGTTAGCTTCGGACCCGTTTAATCGAAGCTGGTGGCAGCGAAAGTGCGCTGACTGTTGGATTATGCTGAAGCAACTGCGGGTTTGATAATTATTGTTCCTGCCTGAGTGGGAGTAGTTTACCGCGTCGCTGCAGCGTGCCCAATAGCCAGTACATAGCAGGCAGCCTTCCTGGCGACTAATTACCCAGGGTGCAGTACCTAATCTGACCTGAAAGTAAGGGGGCGCCAGAGAGCTGCAAGTGTTAAGTGGAACTGTAAGCGGGATATACATAAATTCCTGCAGTTTGTGGTATATTGAAAGCAGTGGGATACCTAGAATAAGCCCCTGCTGTAAGCAAGAGGCCAATAGCCTTGTGTGTGGTTTTTTATCACATCGTGGAGTGGAGGGATAACTAAGATAAGCCCCCCTACACATGTGATAGCCGTCTGTTGGCCTGAAGTCACCTCAATCCGTGACGTAGGGGTGACGGTCACGGTGGGAATCCTGACCCAGTGTTGACAGCGGTCAGGGGAATCGTGACAGAGGTGCACTGCGAATGTCAACAAACAAGGAAAAGAACTAGCTTGCATTGGCCGGGAATCGAACCCGGGCCTCCCGCGTGGCAGGCGAGAATTCTACCACTGAACAACCAATGCTTGGATGTGTCTTTTCTCTCTGTGGTGTCCACCAGTCCCAGGGTCTCTCTCTGTGGTGTCCACCAGTCCCAGGGTCTGATGGCCACCTTCGGCCGACTGGACCGCGTGCAGCTCCGCAGGGCCGGCGGTCGACGGAAGCCCGGCTAGCTCAGTCGGTAGAGCATGAGACTCTTAATCTCAGGGTCGTGGGTTCGAGCCCCACGTTGGGCGGTTTCTTATTGCCTCCTTTTACTGCTTGTGCTAACTCCTGTCAACCCAGATGGCCCCTTGTGAAATGCCCCTTCTGCTGCAAAACATGAGAAACTGCCTAGTCCTGGATGATGAAGGGAAGGCCCAAAAGGATGGGGAGCCAAAGAAGAGCAGCGTGAGCCCTGTGGTTTTTGAAAGTGTCTGCAGAGTCAATGATGAAACGAGGTGCACTGCGAATGTCAACAAACAAGGAAAAGAACTAGCTTGCATTGGCCGGGAATCGAACACGGGCCTCCCACGTGGCAGGCAAGAATTCTACCACTGAACCACCAATGCTTGGATGTGTCTTTTCTCTCTGTGGTGTCCACCAGTCCCAGGGTCTCTCTCTGTGGTGTCCACCAGTCCCAGGGTCTGATGGCCACCTTCGGCCGACTGGACCGCGTGCAGCTCCGCAGGGCCGGTGGTCGACAGAAGCCCGGCTAGCTCAGTCGGTAGAGCATGAGACTCTTAACCTCAGGGTCGTGGGTTCGAGCCCCACGTTGGGCGGTTTCTTATTGCCTCCTTTTACTGCTTGTGCTAACTCCTGTCAACCCAGATGGCCCCTTGTGAAATGCCCCTTCTGCTGCAAAACATGAGAAACTGCCTAGTCCTGGATGATGAAGGGAAGGCCCAAAAGGATGGGGAGCCAAAGAAGAGCAGCGTGAGCCCTGTGGTTTTTGAAAGTGTCTGCAGAGTCAATGATGAAACGAGGTTGTCACGATATGGTATGAAATATCATATAAGTTTAGTTGCTCTTCAGCTCATAAGGTGGGCTAAACCCCCCCTTCCCTAGCTGACTCTACTTGTTTCTCTCTGGGCTACAGACTGTATGCTAGAAGGGGGTTTTATTGCCTTGGGTCGTAAATTCCAGGCTCAGAGGAAAGTCCCTCACCCCTCCCACCTTCACCAGTCAGAACTGGAAAAATGGCTCCAAAAATTCATGAAAGATTCTTTGTTTAGTTTTTGTTAGATATTAGGCAAAGATTTAAGCTAGAAATACGAAAATATATATTTTTATTCTCACTCGGTGTATCTACACAACCCGCGAAACACGAGCTTCTAACTCCATCTGGTAAAGAAGTAGGGATTTCTCTGGAAATATGTATCCCAGATAGGACATATTTGATCTCATTAGAATGCCCACGTTAATCTGAGATGAATGATGAGTTTGGTAGAACTATGGCGTGTTTTGTAGTGAAGTTATAGAAATTAGAAAGAATAGTTTAAAGTTTAGGCAGAATGTAGAGAGAGGAGGGTCTGGATAAGCCAGCCCTTCTGTGATGTCAAAGCCGGAAGGTATTAAGTTGTCGCAGGCTGCCCAGCTGAGTCTCTCTGCTAGATCTCTTCCTGACTGCTTGTCTCCTGAAGCCAGCAGCACGTCCAAATGAGCTGGGACATATGGAAAAACTCCACTAGCCTGGATGCTTGTCATGCTTTTAACATGTGAGTGTTATCTGTTCTCTTTTATTCCCTTTATGTTATAATTACCCATGTACATATTTGCAATTGTCTCATTTGTAACTTTTTTATAAAATATTTTTGATAACGCACTGCCTAATTTTTAATGGGATATACTATTATATGTTAGTTCTTCTCCATGCTCTAAAAACCGTACCCTAAGTCTTCTGAAGGGAAAACGCTACTGTTACTGTTGTGTTGGGTTAGCTTCGGACCCGTTTAATCGAAGCTGGTGGCAGCGAAAGTGCGCTGACTGTTGGATTATGCTGAAGCAACTGCGGGTTTGATAATTATTGTTCCTGCCTGAGTGGGAGTAGTTTACCGCGTCGCTGCAGCGTGCCCAATAGCCAGTACATAGCAGGCAGCCTTCCTGGCGACTAATTACCCAGGGTGCAGTACCTAATCTGACCTGAAAGTAAGGGGGCGCCAGAGAGCTGCAAGTGTTAAGTGGAACTGTAAGCGGGATATACATAAATCCCTGCAGTTTGTGGTATATTGAAAGCAGTGGGATACCTAGAATAAGCCCCTGCTGTAAGCAAGAGGCCAATAGCCTTGTGTGTGGTTTTTTATCACATCGTGGAGTGGAGGGGTAACTAAGATAAGCCCCCCTACACATGTGATAGCCGTCTGTTGGCCTGAAGTCACCTCAATCCGTGACGTAGGGGTGACGGTCACGGTGGGAATCCTGACCCAGTGTTGACAGCGGTCAGGGGAATCGTGACAGAGGTGCACTGCGAATGTCAACAAACAAGGAAAAGAACTAGCTTGCATTGGCCGGGAATCGAACCCGGGCCTCCCGCGTGGCAGGCGAGAATTCTACCACTGAACCACCAATGCTTGGATGTGTCTTTTCTCTCTGTGGTGTCCACCAGTCCCAGGGTCTCTCTCTGTGGTGTCCACCAGTCCCAGGGTCTGATGGCCACCTTCGGCCGACTGGAACGCGTGCAGCTCCGCAGGGCCGGTGGTCGACGGAAGCCCGGCTAGCTCAGTCGGTAGAGCATGAGACTCTTAATCTCAGGGTCGTGGGTTCGAGCCCCACGTTGGGCGGTTTCTTATTGCCTCCTTTTACTGCTTGTGCTAACTCCTGTCAACCCAGATGGCCCCTTGTGAAATGCCCCTTCTGCTGCAAAACATGAGAAACTGCCTAGTCCTGGATGATGAAGGGAAGGCCCAAAAGGATGGGGAGCCAAAGAAGAGCAGCGTGAGCCCTGTGGTTTTTGAAAGTGTCTGCAGAGTCAATGATGAAACGAGGTGCACTGCGAATGTCAACAAACAAGGAAAAGAACTAGCTTGCATTGGCCGGGAATCGAACCCGGGCCTCCCGCGTGGCAGGCGAGAATTCTACCACTGAACCACCAATGCTTGGATGTGTCTTTTCTCTCTGTGGTGTCCACCAGTCCCAGGGTCTCTCTCTGTGGTGTCCACCAGTCCCAGGGTCTGATGGCCACCTTCGGCCGACTGGACCGCGTGCAGCTCCGCAAGGCCGGTGGTCGACGGAAGCCCGGCTAGCTCAGTCGGTAGAGCATGAGACTCTTGATCTCAGGGTCGTGGGTTCGAGCCCCACGTTGGGCGGTTTCTTATTGCCTCCTTTTACTGCTTGTGCTAACTCCTGTCAACCCAGATGGCCCCTTGTGAAATGCCCCTTCTGCTGCAAAACATGAGAAACTGCCTAGTCCTGGATGATGAAGGGAAGGCCCAAAAGGATGGGTAGCCAAAGAAGAGCAGCGTGAGCCCTGTGGTTTTTGAAAGTGTCTGCAGAGTCAATGATGAAACGAGGTTGTCACGATATGGTATGAAATATCATATAAGTTTAGTTGCTCTTCAGCTCATAAGGTGGGCTAAACCCCCCCTTCCCTAGCTGACTCTACTTGTTTCTCTCTGGGCTACAGACTGTATGCTAGAAGGGGGTTTTATTGCCTTGGGTCGTAAATTCCAGGCTCAGAGGAAAGTCCCTCACCCCTCCCACCTTCACCAGTCAGAACTGGAAAAATGGCTCCAAAAATTCATGAAAGATTCTTTGTTTAGTTTTTGTTAGATATTAGGCAACGATTTAAGCTAGAAATACGAAAATATATATTTTTATTCTCACTCGGTGTATCTACACAACCCGCGAAACACGAGCTTCTAACTCCATCTGGTAAAGAAGTAGGGATTTCTCTGGAAATATGTATCCCAGATAGGACATATTTGATCTCATTAGAATGCCCACGTTAATCTGAGATGAATGATGAGTTTGGTAGAACTATGGCGTGTTTTGTAGTGAAGTTATAGAAATTAGAAAGAATAGTTTAAAGTTTAGGCAGAATGTAGAGAGAGGAGGGTCTGGATAAGCCAGCCCTTCTGTGATGTCAAAGCCGGAAGGTATTAAGTTGTCGCAGGCTGCCCAGCTGAGTCTCTCTGCTAGATCTCTTCCTGACTGCTTGTCTCCTGAAGCCAGCAGCACGTCCAAATGAGCTGGGACATATGGAAAAACTCCACTAGCCTGGATGCTTGTCATGCTTTTAACATGTGAGTGTTATCTGTTCTCTTTTATTCCCTTTATGTTATAATTACCCATGTACATATTTGCAATTGTCTCATTTGTAACTTTTTTATAAAATATTTTTGATAACGCACTGCCTAATTTTTAATGGGATATACTATTATATGTTAGTTCTTCTCCATGCTCTAAAAACCGTACCCTAAGTCTTCTGAAGGGAAAACGCTACTGTTACTGTTGTGTTGGGTTAGCTTCGGACCCGTTTAATCGAAGCTGGTGGCAGCGAAAGTGCGCTGACTGTTGGATTATGCTGAAGCAACTGCGGGTTTGATAATTATTGTTCCTGCCTGAGTGGGAGTAGTTTACCGCGTCGCTGCAGCGTGCCCAATAGCCAGTACATAGCAGGCAGCCTTCCTGGCGACTAATTACCCAGGGTGCAGTACCTAATCTGACCTGAAAGTAAGGGGGCGCCAGAGAGCTGCAAGTGTTAAGTGGAACTGTAAGCGGGATATACATAAATCCCTGCAGTTTGTGGTATATTGAAAGCAGTGGGATACCTAGAATAAGCCCCTGCTGTAAGCAAGAGGCCAATAGCCTTGTGTGTGGTTTTTTATCACATCGTGGAGTGGAGGGGTAACTAAGATAAGCCCCCCTACACATGTGATAGCCGTCTGTTGGCCTGAAGTCACCTCAATCCGTGACGTAGGGGTGACGGTCACGGTGGGAATCCTGACCCAGTGTTGACAGCGGTCAGGGGAATCGTGACAGAGGTGCACTGCGAATGTCAACAAACAAGGAAAAGAACTAGCTTGCATTGGCCGGGAATCAAACCCAGGCCTCCCGCGTGGCAGGCGAGAATTCTACCACTGAACCACCAATGCTTGGATGTGTCTTTTCTCTCTGTGGTGTCCACCAGTCCCAGGGTCTCTCTCTGTGGTGTCCACCAGTCCCAGGGTCTGATGGCCACCTTCGGCCGACTGGACCGCGTGCAGCTCCGCAGGGCCGGTGGTCGACGGAAGCCCGGCTAGCTCAGTCGGTAGAGCATGAGACTCTTAATCTCAGGGTCGTGGGTTCGAGCCCCACGTTGGGCGGTTTCTTATTGCCTCCTTTTACTGCTTGTGCTAACTCCTGTCAACCCAGATGGCCCCTTGTGAAATGCCCCTTCTGCTGCAAAACATGAGAAACTGCCTAGTCCTGGATGATGAAGGGAAGGCCCAAAAGGATGGGGAGCCAAAGAAGAGCAGCGTGAGCCCTGTGGTTTTTGAAAGTGTCTGCAGAGTCAATGATGAAACGAGGTGCACTGCGAATGTCAACAAACAAGGAAAAGAACTAGCTTGCATTGGCCGGGAATCGAACCCGGGCCTCCCGCGTGGCAGGCGAGAATTCTACCACTGAACCACCAATGCTTGGATGTGTCTTTTCTCTCTGTGGTGTCCACCAGTCCCAGGGTCTCTCTCTGTGGTGTCCACCAGTCCCAGGGTCTGATGGCCACCTTCGGCCGACTGGACCGCGTGCAGCTCCGCAAGGCCGGTGGTCGACGGAAGCCCGGCTAGCTCAGTCGGTAGAGCATGAGACTCTTGATCTCAGGGTCGTGGGTTCGAGCCCCACGTTGGGCGGTTTCTTATTGCCTCCTTTTACTGCTTGTGCTAACTCCTGTCAACCCAGATGGCCCCTTGTGAAATGCCCCTTCTGCTGCAAAACATGAGAAACTGCCTAGTCCTGGATGATGAAGGGAAGGCCCAAAAGGATGGGTAGCCAAAGAAGAGCAGCGTGAGCCCTGTGGTTTTTGAAAGTGTCTGCAGAGTCAATGATGAAACGAGGTTGTCACGATATGGTATGAAATATCATATAAGTTTAGTTGCTCTTCAGCTCATAAGGTGGGCTAAACCCCCCCTTCCCTAGCTGACTCTACTTGTTTCTCTCTGGGCTACAGACTGTATGCTAGAAGGGGGTTTTATTGCCTTGGGTCGTAAATTCCAGGCTCAGAGGAAAGTCCCTCACCCCTCCCACCTTCACCAGTCAGAACTGGAAAAATGGCTCCAAAAATTCATGAAAGATTCTTTGTTTAGTTTTTGTTAGATATTAGGCAACGATTTAAGCTAGAAATACGAAAATATATATTTTTATTCTCACTCGGTGTATCTACACAACCCGCGAAACACGAGCTTCTAACTCCATCTGGTAAAGAAGTAGGGATTTCTCTGGAAATATGTATCCCAGATAGGACATATTTGATCTCATTAGAATGCCCACGTTAATCTGAGATGAATGATGAGTTTGGTAGAACTATGGCGTGTTTTGTAGTGAAGTTATAGAAATTAGAAAGAATAGTTTAAAGTTTAGGCAGAATGTAGAGAGAGGAGGGTCTGGATAAGCCAGCCCTTCTGTGATGTCAAAGCCGGAAGGTATTAAGTTGTCGCAGGCTGCCCAGCTGAGTCTCTCTGCTAGATCTCTTCCTGACTGCTTGTCTCCTGAAGCCAGCAGCACGTCCAAATGAGCTGGGACATATGGAAAAACTCCACTAGCCTGGATGCTTGTCATGCTTTTAACATGTGAGTGTTATCTGTTCTCTTTTATTCCCTTTATGTTATAATTACCCATGTACATATTTGCAATTGTCTCATTTGTAACTTTTTTATAAAATATTTTTGATAACGCACTGCCTAATTTTTAATGGGATATACTATTATATGTTAGTTCTTCTCCATGCTCTAAAAACCGTACCCTAAGTCTTCTGAAGGGAAAACGCTACTGTTACTGTTGTGTTGGGTTAGCTTCGGACCCGTTTAATCGAAGCTGGTGGCAGCGAAAGTGCGCTGACTGTTGGATTATGCTGAAGCAACTGCGGGTTTGATAATTATTGTTCCTGCCTGAGTGGGAGTAGTTTACCGCGTCGCTGCAGCGTGCCCAATAGCCAGTACATAGCAGGCAGCCTTCCTGGCGACTAATTACCCAGGGTGCAGTACCTAATCTGACCTGAAAGTAAGGGGGCGCCAGAGAGCTGCAAGTGTTAAGTGGAACTGTAAGCGGGATATACATAAATCCCTGCAGTTTGTGGTATATTGAAAGCAGTGGGATACCTAGAATAAGCCCCTGCTGTAAGCAAGAGGCCAATAGCCTTGTGTGTGGTTTTTTATCACATCGTGGAGTGGAGGGATAACTAAGATAAGCCCCCCTACACATGTGATAGCCGTCTGTTGGCCTGAAGTCACCTCAATCCGTGACGTAGGGGTGACGGTCACGGTGGGAATCCTGACCCAGTGTTGACAGCGGTCAGGGAAATCGTGACAGAGGTGCACTGCGAATGTCAACAAACAAGGAAAAGAACTAGCTTGCATTGGCCGGGAATCGAACCCGGGCCTCCCGCGTGGCAGGCGAGAATTCTACCACTGAACCACCAATGCTTGGATGTGTCTTTTCTCTCTGTGGTGTCCACCAGTCCCAGGGTCTCTCTCTGTGGTGTCCACCAGTCCCAGGGTCTGATGGCCACCTTCGGCCGACTGGACCGCGTGCAGCTCCGCAGGGCCGGTGGTCGACGGAAGCCCGGCTAGCTCAGTCGGTAGAGCATGAGACTCTTAATCTCAGGGTCGTGGGTTTGAGCCCCACGTTGGGCGGTTTCTTATTGCCTCCTTTTACTGCTTGTGCTAACTCCTGTCAACCCAGATGGCCCCTTGTGAAATGCCCCTTCTGCTGCAAAACATGAGAAACTGCCTAGTCCTGGATGATGAAGGGAAGGCCCAAAAGGATGGGGAGCCAAAGAAGAGCAGCGTGAGCCCTGTGGTTTTTGAAAGTGTCTGCAGAGTCAATGATGAAACGAGGTGCACTGCGAATGTCAACAAACAAGGAAAAGAACTAGCTTGCATTGGCCGGGAATCGAACCCGGGCCTCCCGCGTGGCAGGCGAGAATTCTACCACTGAACCACCAATGCTTGGATGTGTCTTTTCTCTCTGTGGTGTCCACCAGTCCCAGGGTCTCTCTCTGTGGTGTCTACCAGTCCCAGGGTCTGATGGCCACCTTCGGCCGACTGGACCGCGTGCAGCTCCGCAGGGCCGGTGGTCGACGGAAGCCCGGCTAGCTCAGTCGGTAGAGCATGAGACTCTTAATCTCAGGGTCGTGGGTTCGAGCCCCACGTTGGGCGGTTTCTTATTGCCTCCTTTTACTGCTTGTGCTAACTCCTGTCAACCCAGATGGCCCCTTGTGAAATGCCCCTTCTGCTGCAAAACATGAGAAACTGCCTAGTCCTGGATGATGAAGGGAAGGCCCAAAAGGATGGGGAGCCAAAGAAGAGCAGCGTGAGCCCTGTGGTTTTTGAAAGTGTCTGCAGAGTCAATGATGAAACGAGGTTGTCACGATATGGTATGAAATATCATATAAGTTTAGTTGCTCTTCAGCTCATAAGGTGGGCTAAACCCCCCCTTCCCTAGCTGACTCTACTTGTTTCTCTCTGGGCTACAGACTGTATGCTAGAAGGGGGTTTTATTGCCTTGGGTCGTAAATTCCAGGCTCAGAGGAAAGTCCCTCACCCCTCCCACCTTCACCAGTCAGAACTGGAAAAATGGCTCCAAAAATTCATGAAAGATTCTTTGTTTAGTTTTTGTTAGATATTAGGCAACGATTTAAGCTAGAAATACGAAAATATATATTTTTATTCTCACTCGGTGTATCTACACAACCCGCGAAACACGAGCTTCTAACTCCATCTGGTAAAGAAGTAGGGATTTCTCTGGAAATATGTATCCCAGATAGGACATATTTGATCTCATTAGAATGCCCACGTTAATCTGAGATGAATGATGAGTTTGGTAGAACTATGGCGTGTTTTGTAGTGAAGTTATAGAAATTAGAAAGAATAGTTTAAAGTTTAGGCAGAATGTAGAGAGAGGAGGGTCTGGATAAGCCAGCCCTTCTGTGATGTCAAAGCCGGAAGGTATTAAGTTGTCGCAGGCTGCCCAGCTGAGTCTCTCTGCTAGATCTCTTCCTGACTGCTTGTCTCCTGAAGCCAGCAGCACGTCCAAATGAGCTGGGACATATGGAAAAACTCCACTAGCCTGGATGCTTGTCATGCTTTTAACATGTGAGTGTTATCTGTTCTCTTTTATTCCCTTTATGTTATAATTACCCATGTACATATTTGCAATTGTCTCATTTGTAACTTTTTTATAAAATATTTTTGATAACGCACTGCCTAATTTTTAATGGGATATACTATTATATGTTAGTTCTTCTCCATGCTCTAAAAACCGTACCCTAAGTCTTCTGAAGGGAAAACGCTACTGTTACTGTTGTGTTGGGTTAGCTTCGGACCCGTTTAATCGAAGCTGGTGGCAGCGAAAGTGCGCTGACTGTTGGATTATGCTGAAGCAACTGCGGGTTTGATAATTATTGTTCCTGCCTGAGTGGGAGTAGTTTACCGCGTCGCTGCAGCGTGCCCAACAGCCAGTACATAGCAGGCAGCCTTCCTGGCGACTAATTACCCAGGGTGCAGTACCTAATCTGACCTGAAAGTAAGGGGGCGCCAGAGAGCTGCAAGTGTTAAGTGGAACTGTAAGCGGGATATACATAAATCCCTGCAGTTTGTGGTATATTGAAAGCAGTGGGATACCTAGAATAAGCCCCTGCTGTAAGCAAGAGGCCAATAGCCTTGTGTGTGGTTTTTTATCACATCGTGGAGTGGAGGGATAACTAAGATAAGCCCCCCTACACATGTGATAGCCGTCTGTTGGCCTGAAGTCACCTCAATCCGTGACGTAGGGGTGACGGTCACGGTGGGAATCCTGACCCAGTGTTGACAGCGGTCAGGGAAATCGTGACAGAGGTGCACTGCGAATGTCAACAAACAAGGAAAAGAACTAGCTTGCATTGGCCGGGAATCGAACCCGGGCCTCCCGCGTGGCAGGCGAGAATTCTACCACTGAACCACCAATGCTTGGATGTGTCTTTTCTCTCTGTGGTGTCCACCAGTCCCAGGGTCTCTCTCTGTGGTGTCCACCAGTCCCAGGGTCTGATGGCCACCTTCGGCCGACTGGACCGCGTGCAGCTCCGCAGGGCCGGTGGTCGACGGAAGCCCGGCTAGCTCAGTCGGTAGAGCATGAGACTCTTAATCTCAGGGTCGTGGGTTCGAGCCCCACGTTGGGCGGTTTCTTATTGCCTCCTTTTACTGCTTGTGCTAACTCCTGTCAACCCAGATGGCCCCTTGTGAAATGCCCCTTCTGCTGCAAAACATGAGAAACTGCCTAGTCCTGGATGATGAAGGGAAGGCCCAAAAGGATGGGGAGCCAAAGAAGAGCAGCGTGAGCCCTGTGGTTTTTGAAAGTGTCTGCAGAGTCAATGATGAAACGAGGTGCACTGCGAATGTCAACAAACAAGGAAAAGAACTAGCTTGCATTGGCCGGGAATCGAACCCGGGCCTCCCGCGTGGCAGGCGAGAATTCTACCACTGAACCACCAATGCTTGGATGTGTCTTTTCTCTCTGTGGTGTCCACCAGTCCCAGGGTCTCTCTCTGTGGTGTCCACCAGTCCCAGGGTCTGATGGCCACCTTCGGCCGACTGGACCGCGTGCAGCTCCGCAGGGCCGGTGATCGACGGAAGCCCGGCTAGCTCAGTCGGTAGAGCATGAGACTCTTAATCTCAGGGTCGTGGGTTCGAGCCCCACGTTGGGCGGTTTCTTATTGCCTCCTTTTACTGCTTGTGCTAACTCCTGTCAACCCAGATGGCCCCTTGTGAAATGCCCCTTCTGCTGCAAAACATGAGAAACTGCCTAGTCCTGGATGATGAAGGGAAGGCCCAAAAGGATGGGGAGCCAAAGAAGAGCAGCGTGAGCCCTGTGGTTTTTGAAAGTGTCTGCAGAGTCAATGATGAAACGAGGTGCACTGCGAATGTCAACAAACAAGGAAAAGAACTAGCTTGCATTGGCCGGGAATCGAACCCGGGCCTCCCGCGTGGCAGGCGAGAATTCTACCACTGAACCACCAATGCTTGGATGTGTCTTTTCTCTCTGTGGTGTCCACCAGTCCCAGGGTCTCTCTCTGTGGTGTCCACCAGTCCCAGGGTCTGATGGCCACCTTCGGCCGACTGGACCGCGTGCAGCTCCGCAGGGCCGGTGGTCGACGGAAGCCCGGCTAGCTCAGTCGGTAGAGCATGAGACTCTTAATCTCAGGGTCGTGGGTTCGAGCCCCACGTTGGGCGGTTTCTTATTGCCTCCTTTTACTGCTTGTGCTAACTCCTGTCAACCCAGATGGCCCCTTGTGAAATGCCCCTTCTGCTGCAAAACATGAGAAACTGCCTAGTCCTGGATGATGAAGGGAAGGCCCAAAAGGATGGGGAGCCAAAGAAGAGCAGCGTGAGCCCTGTGGTTTTTGAAAGTGTCTGCAGAGTCAATGATGAAACGAGGTTGTCACGATATGGTATGAAATATCATATAAGTTTAGTTGCTCTTCAGCTCATAAGGTGGGCTAAACCCCCCCTTCCCTAGCTGACTCTACTTGTTTCTCTCTGGGCTACAGACTGTATGCTAGAAGGGGGTTTTATTGCCTTGGGTCGTAAATTCCAGGCTCAGAGGAAAGTCCCTCACCCCTCCCACCTTCACCAGTCAGAACTGGAAAAATGGCTCCAAAAATTCATGAAAGATTCTTTGTTTAGTTTTTGTTAGATATTAGGCAACGATTTAAGCTAGAAATGCGAAAATATATATTTTTATTCTCACTCGGTGTATCTACACAACCCGCGAAACACGAGCTTCTAACTCCATCTGGTAAAGAAGTAGGGATTTCTCTGGAAATATGTATCCCAGATAGGACATATTTGATCTCATTAGAATGCCCACGTTAATCTGAGATGAATGATGAGTTTGGTAGAACTATGGCGTGTTTTGTAGTGAAGTTATAGAAATTAGAAAGAATAGTTTAAAGTTTAGGCAGAATGTAGAGAGAGGAGGGTCTGGATAAGCCAGCCCTTCTGTGATGTCAAAGCCGGAAGGTATTAAGTTGTCGCAGGCTGCCCAGCTGAGTCTCTCTGCTAGATCTCTTCCTGACTGCTTGTCTCCTGAAGCCAGCAGCACGTCCAAATGAGCTGGGACATATGGAAAAACTCCACTAGCCTGGATGCTTGTCATGCTTTTAACATGTGAGTGTTATCTGTTCTCTTTTATTCCCTTTATGTTATAATTACCCATGTACATATTTGCAATTGTCTCATTTGTAACTTTTTTATAAAATATTTTTGATAACGCACTGCCTAATTTTTAATGGGATATACTATTATATGTTAGTTCTTCTCCATGCTCTAAAAACCGTACCCTAAGTCTTCTGAAGGGAAAACGCTACTGTTACTGTTGTGTTGGGTTAGCTTCGGACCCGTTTAATCGAAGCTGGTGGCAGCAAAAGTGCGCTGACTGTTGGATTATGCTGAAGCAACTGCGGGTTTGATAATTATTGTTCCTGCCTGAGTGGGAGTAGTTTACCGCGTCGCTGCAGCGTGCCCAATAGCCAGTACATAGCAGGCAGCCTTCCTGGCGACTAATTACCCAGGGTGCAGTACCTAATCTGACCTGAAAGTAAGGGGGCGCCAGAGAGCTGCAAGTGTTAAGTGGAACTGTAAGCGGGATATACATAAATCCCTGCAGTTTGTGGTATATTGAAAGCAGTGGGATACCTAGAATAAACCCCTGCTGTAAGCAAGAGGCCAATAGCCTTGTGTGTGGTTTTTTATCACATCGTGGAGTGGAGGGATAACTAAGATAAGCCCCCCTACACATGTGATAGCCGTCTGTTGGCCTGAAGTCACCTCAATCCGTGACGTAGGGGTGACGGTCACGGTGGGAATCCTGACCCAGTGTTGACAGCGGTCAGGGGAATCGTGACAGAGGTGCACTGCGAATGTCAACAAACAAGGAAAAGAACTAGCTTGCATTGGCCGGGAATCGAACCCGGGCCTCCCGCGTGGCAGGCGAGAATTCTACCACTGAACCACCAATGCTTGGATGTGTCTTTTCTCTCTGTGGTGTCCACCAGTCCCAGGGTCTCTCTCTGTGGTGTCCACCAGTCCCAGGGTCTGATGGCCACCTTCGGCCGACTGGACCGCGTGCAGCTCCGCAGGGCCGGTGATCGACGGAAGCCCGGCTATCTCAGTCGGTAGAGCATGAGACTCTTAATCTCAGGGTCGTGGGTTCGAGCCCCACGTTGGGCGGTTTCTTATTGCCTCCTTTTACTGCTTGTGCTAACTCCTGTCAACCCAGATGGCCCCTTGTGAAATGCCCCTTCTGCTGCAAAACATGAGAAACTGCCTAGTCCTGGATGATGAAGGGAAGGCCCAAAAGGATGGGGAGCCAAAGAAGAGCAGCGTGAGCCCTGTGGTTTTTGAAAGTGTCTGCAGAGTCAATGATGAAACGAGGTGCACTGCGAATGTCAACAAACAAGGAAAAGAACTAGCTTGCATTGGCCGGGAATCGAACCCGGGCCTCCCGCGTGGCAGGCGAGAATTCTACCACTGAACCACCAATGCTTGGATGTGTCTTTTCTCTCTGTGGTGTCCACCAGTCCCAGGGTCTCTCTCTGTGGTGTCCACCAGTCCCAGGGTCTGATGGCCACCTTCGGCCGACTGGACCGCGTGCAGCTCCGCAGGGCCGGTGGTCGACGGAAGCCCGGCTAGCTCAGTCGGTAGAGCATGAGACTCTTAATCTCAGGGTCGTGGGTTCGAGCCCCACGTTGGGCGGTTTCTTATTGCCTCCTTTTACTGCTTGTGCTAACTCCTGTCAACCCAGATGGCCCCTTGTGAAATGCCCCTTCTGCTGCAAAACATGAGAAACTGCCTAGTCCTGGATGATGAAGGGAAGGCCCAAAAGGATGGGGAGCCAAAGAAGAGCAGCGTGAGCCCTGTGGTTTTTGAAAATGTCTGCAGAGTCAATGATGAAACGAGGTTGTCACGATATGGTATGAAATATCATATAAGTTTAGTTGCTCTTCAGCTCATAAGGTGGGCTAAACCCCCCCTTCCCTAGCTGACTCTACTTGTTTCTCTCTGGGCTACAGACTGTATGCTAGAAGGGGGTTTTATTGCCTTGGGTCGTAAATTCCAGGCTCAGAGGAAAGTCCCTCACCCCTCCCACCTTCTCCAGTCAGAACTGGAAAAATGGCTCCAAAAATTCATGAAAGATTCTTTGTTTAGTTTTTGTTAGATATTAGGCAACGATTTAAGCTAGAAATACGAAAATATATATTTTTATTCTCACTCGGTGTATCTACACAACCCGCGAAACACGAGCTTCTAACTCCATCTGGTAAAGAAGTAGGGATTTCTCTGGAAATATGTATCCCAGATAGGACATATTTGATCTCATTAGAATGCCCACGTTAATCTGAGATGAATGATGAGTTTGGTAGAACTATGGCGTGTTTTGTAGTGAAGTTATAGAAATTAGAAAGAATAGTTTAAAGTTTAGGCAGAATGTAGAGAGAGGAGGGTCTGGATAAGCCAGCCCTTCTGTGATGTCAAAGCCGGAAGGTATTAAGTTGTCGCAGGCTGCCCAGCTGAGTCTCTCTGCTAGATCTCTTCCTGACTGCTTGTCTCCTGAAGCCAGCAGCACGTCCAAATGAGCTGGGACATATGGAAAAACTCCACTAGCCTGGATGCTTGTCATGCTTTTAACATGTGAGTGTTATCTGTTCTCTTTTATTCCCTTTATGTTATAATTACCCATGTACATATTTGCAATTGTCTCATTTGTAACTTTTTTATAAAATATTTTTGATAACGCACTGCCTAATTTTTAATGGGATATACTATTATATGTTAGTTCTTCTCCATGCTCTAAAAACCGTACCCTAAGTCTTCTGAAGGGAAAACGCTACTGTTACTGTTGTGTTGGGTTAGCTTCGGACCCGTTTAATCGAAGCTGGTGGCAGCGAAAGTGCGCTGACTGTTGGATTATGCTGAAGCAACTGCGGGTTTGATAATTATTGTTCCTGCCTGAGTGGGAGTAGTTTACCGCGTCGCTGCAGCGTGCCCAATAGCCAGTACATAGCAGGCAGCCTTCCTGGCGACTAATTACCCAGGGTGCAGTACCTAATCTGACCTGAAAGTAAGGGGGCGCCAGAGAGCTGCAAGTGTTAAGTGGAACTGTAAGCGGGATATACATAAATCCCTGCAGTTTGTGGTATATTGAAAGCAGTGGGATACCTAGAATAAGCCCCTGCTGTAAGCAAGAGGCCAATAGCCTTGTGTGTGGTTTTTTATCACATCGTGGAGTGGAGGGATAACTAAGATAAGCCCCCCTACACATGTGATAGCCGTCTGTTGGCCTGAAGTCACCTCAATCCGTGACGTAGGGGTGACGGTCACGGTGGGAATCCTGACCCAGTGTTGACAGCGGTCAGGGAAATCGTGACAGAGGTGCACTGCGAATGTCAACAAACAAGGAAAAGAACTAGCTTGCATTGGCCGGGAATCGAACCCGGGCCTCCCGCGTGGCAGGCGAGAATTCTACCACTGAACCACCAATGCTTGGATGTGTCTTTTCTCTCTGTGGTGTCCACCAGTCCCAGGGTCTCTCTCTGTGGTGTCCACCAGTCCCAGGGTCTGATGGCCACCTTCGGCCGACTGGACCGCGTGCAGCTCCGCAGGGCCGGTGGTCGACGGAAGCCCGGCTAGCTCAGTCGGTAGAGCATGAGACTCTTAATCTCAGGGTCGTGGGTTCGAGCCCCACGTTGGGCGGTTTCTTATTGCCTCCTTTTACTGCTTGTGCTAACTCCTGTCAACCCAGATGGCCCCTTGTGAAATGCCCCTTCTGCTGCAAAACATGAGAAACTGCCTAGTCCTGGATGATGAAGGGAAGGCCCAAAAGGATGGGGAGCCAAAGAAGAGCAGCGTGAGCCCTGTGGTTTTTGAAAGTGTCTGCAGAGTCAATGATGAAACGAGGTGCACTGCGAATGTCAACAAACAAGGAAAAGAACTAGCTTGCATTGGCCGGGAATCGAACCCGGGCCTCCCGCGTGGCAGGCGAGAATTCTACCACTGAACCACCAATGCTTGGATGTGTCTTTTCTCTCTGTGGTGTCCACCAGTCCCAGGGTCTCTCTCTGTGGTGTCCACCAGTCCCAGGGTCTGATGGCCACCTTCGGCCGACTGGACCGCGTGCAGCTCCGCAGGGCCGGTGATCGACGGAAGCCCGGCTAGCTCAGTCGGTAGAGCATGAGACTCTTAATCTCAGGGTCGTGGGTTCGAGCCCCACGTTGGGCGGTTTCTTATTGCCTCCTTTTACTGCTTGTGCTAACTCCTGTCAACCCAGATGGCCCCTTGTGAAATGCCCCTTCTGCTGCAAAACATGAGAAACTGCCTAGTCCTGGATGATGAAGGGAAGGCCCAAAAGGATGGGGAGCCAAAGAAGAGCAGCGTGAGCCCTGTGGTTTTTGAAAGTGTCTGCAGAGTCAATGATGAAACGAGGTGCACTGCGAATGTCAACAAACAAGGAAAAGAACTAGCTTGCATTGGCCGGGAATCGAACCCGGGCCTCCCGCGTGGCAGGCGAGAATTCTACCACTGAACCACCAATGCTTGGATGTGTCTTTTCTCTCTGTGGTGTCCACCAGTCCCAGGGTCTCTCTCTGTGGTGTCCACCAGTCCCAGGGTCTGATGGCCACCTTCGGCCGACTGGACCGCGTGCAGCTCCGCAGGGCCGGTGGTCGACGGAAGCCCGGCTAGCTCAGTCGGTAGAGCATGAGACTCTTAATCTCAGGGTCGTGGGTTCGAGCCCCACGTTGGGCGGTTTCTTATTGCCTCCTTTTACTGCTTGTGCTAACTCCTGTCAACCCAGATGGCCCCTTGTGAAATGCCCCTTCTGCTGCAAAACATGAGAAACTGCCTAGTCTTGGATGATGAAGGGAAGGCCCAAAAGGATGGGGAGCCAAAGAAGAGCAGCGTGAGCCCTGTGGTTTTTGAAAATGTCTGCAGAGTCAATGATGAAACGAGGTTGTCACGATATGGTATGAAATATCATATAAGTTTAGTTGCTCTTCAGCTCATAAGGTGGGCTAAACCCCCCCTTCCCTAGCTGACTCTACTTGTTTCTCTCTGGGCTACAGACTGTATGCTAGAAGGGGGTTTTATTGCCTTGGGTCGTAAATTCCAGGCTCAGAGGAAAGTCCCTCACCCCTCCCACCTTCTCCAGTCAGAACTGGAAAAATGGCTCCAAAAATTCATGAAAGATTCTTTGTTTAGTTTTTGTTAGATATTAGGCAACGATTTAAGCTAGAAATACGAAAATATATATTTTTATTCTCACTCGGTGTATCTACACAACCCGCGAAACACGAGCTTCTAACTCCATCTGGTAAAGAAGTAGGGATTTCTCTGGAAATATGTATCCCAGATAGGACATATTTGATCTCATTAGAATGCCCACGTTAATCTGAGATGAATGATGAGTTTGGTAGAACTATGGCGTGTTTTGTAGTGAAGTTATAGAAATTAGAAAGAATAGTTTAAAGTTTAGGCAGAATGTAGAGAGAGGAGGGTCTGGATAAGCCAGCCCTTCTGTGATGTCAAAGCCGGAAGGTATTAAGTTGTCGCAGGCTGCCCAGCTGAGTCTCTCTGCTAGATCTCTTCCTGACTGCTTGTCTCCTGAAGCCAGCAGCACGTCCAAATGAGCTGGGACATATGGAAAAACTCCACTAGCCTGGATGCTTGTCATGCTTTTAACATGTGAGTGTTATCTGTTCTCTTTTATTCCCTTTATGTTATAATTACCCATGTACATATTTGCAATTGTCTCATTTGTAACTTTTTTATAAAATATTTTTGATAACGCACTGCCTAATTTTTAATGGGATATACTATTATATGTTAGTTCTTCTCCATGCTCTAAAAACCGTACCCTAAGTCTTCTGAAGGGAAAACGCTACTGTTACTGTTGTGTTGGGTTAGCTTCGGACCCGTTTAATCGAAGCTGGTGGCAGCGAAAGTGCGCTGACTGTTGGATTATGCTGAAGCAACTGCGGGTTTGATAATTATTGTTCCTGCCTGAGTGGGAGTAGTTTACCGCGTCGCTGCAGCGTGCCCAATAGCCAGTACATAGCAGGCAGCCTTCCTGGCGACTAATTACCCAGGGTGCAGTACCTAATCTGACCTGAAAGTAAGGGGGCGCCAGAGAGCTGCAAGTGTTAAGTGGAACTGTAAGCGGGATATACATAAATCCCTGCAGTTTGTGGTATATTGAAAGCAGTGGGATACCTAGAATAAGCCCCTGCTGTAAGCAAGAGGCCAATAGCCTTGTGTGTGGTTTTTTATCACATCGTGGAGTGGAGGGATAACTAAGATAAGCCCCCCTACACATGTGATAGCCGTCTGTTGGCCTGAAGTCACCTCAATCCGTGACGTAGGGGTGACGGTCACGGTGGGAATCCTGACCCAGTGTTGACAGCGGTCAGGGGAATCGTGACAGAGGTGCACTGCGAATGTCAACAAACAAGGAAAAGAACTAGCTTGCATTGGCCGGGAATCGAACCCGGGCCTCCCGCGTGGCAGGCGAGAATTCTACCACTGAACCACCAATGCTTGGATGTGTCTTTTCTCTCTGTGGTGTCCACCAGTCCCAGGGTCTCTCTCTGTGGTGTCCACCAGTCCCAGGGTCTGATGGCCACCTTCGGCCGACTGGACCGCGTGCAGCTCCGCAAGGCCGGTGGTCGACGGAAGCCCGGCTAGCTCAGTCGGTAGAGCATGAGACTCTTAATCTCAGGGTCGTGGGTTCGAGCCCCACGTTGGGCGGTTTCTTATTGCCTCCTTTTACTGCTTGTGCTAACTCCTGTCAACCCAGATGGCCCCTTGTGAAATGCCCCTTCTGCTGCAAAACATGAGAAACTGCCTAGTCCTGGATGATGAAGGGAAGGCCCAAAAGGATGGGGAGCCAAAGAAGAGCAGCGTGAGCCCTGTGGTTTTTGAAAGTGTCTGCAGAGTCAATGATGAAACGAGGTGCACTGCGAATGTCAACAAACAAGGAAAAGAACTAGCTTGCATTGGCCGGGAATCGAACCCGGGCCTCCCGCGTGGCAGGCGAGAATTCTACCACTGAACCACCAATGCTTGGATGTGTCTTTTCTCTCTGTGGTGTCCACCAGTCCCAGGGTCTCTCTCTGTGGTGTCCACCAGTCCCAGGGTCTGATGGCCACCTTCGGCCGACTGGACCGCGTGCAGCTCCGCAGGGCCGGTGGTCGACGGAAGCCCGGCTAGCTCAGTCGGTAGAGCATGAGACTCTTAATCTCAGGGTCGTGGGTTCGAGCCCCACGTTGGGCGGTTTCTTATTGCCTCCTTTTACTGCTTGTGCTAACTCCTGTCAACCCAGATGGCCCCTTGTGAAATGCCCCTTCTGCTGCAAAACATGAGAAACTGCCTAGTCCTGGATGATGAAGGGAAGGCCCAAAAGGATGGGGAGCCAAAGAAGAGCAGCGTGAGCCCTGTGGTTTTTGAAAGTGTCTGCAGAGTCAATGATGAAACGAGGTGCACTGCGAATGTCAACAAACAAGGAAAAGAACTAGCTTGCATTGGCCGGGAATCGAACCCGGGCCTCCCGCGTGGCAGGCGAGAATTCTACCACTGAACCACCAATGCTTGGATGTGACTTTTCTCTCTGTGGTGTCCACCAGTCCCAGGGTCTCTCTCTGTGGTGTCCACCAGTCCCAGGGTCTGATGGCCACCTTCGGCCGACTGGACCGCGTGCAGCTCCGCAGGGCCGGTGGTCGACGGAAGCCCGGCTAGCTCAGTCGGTAGAGCATGAGACTCTTAATCTCAGGGTCGTGGGTTCGAGCCCCACGTTGGGCGGTTTCTTATTGCCTCCTTTTACTGCTTGTGCTAACTCCTGTCAACCCAGATGGCCCCTTGTGAAATGCCCCTTCTGCTGCAAAACATGAGAAATTGCCTAGTCCTGGATGATGAAGGGAAGGCCCAAAAGGATGGGGAGCCAAAGAAGAGCAGCGTGAGCCCTGTGGTTTTTGAAAGTGTCTGCAGAGTCAATGATGAAACGAGGTTGTCACGATATGGTATGAAATATCATATAAGTTTAGTTGCTCTTCAGCTCATAAGGTGGGCTAAACCCCCCCTTCCCTAGCTGACTCTACTTGTTTCTCTCTGGGCTACAGACTGTATGCTAGAAGGGGGTTTTATTGCCTTGGGTCGTAAATTCCAGGCTCAGAGGAAAGTCCCTCACCCCTCCCACCTTCACCAGTCAGAACTGGAAAAATAGCTCCAAAAATTCATGAAAGATTCTTTGTTTAGTTTTTGTTAGATATTAGGCAACGATTTAAGCTAGAAATACGAAAATATATATTTTTATTCTCACTCGGTGTATCTACACAACCCGCGAAACACGAGCTTCTAACTCCATCTGGTAAAGAAGTAGGGATTTCTCTGGAAATATGTATCCCAGATAGGACATATTTGATCTCATTAGAATGCCCACGTTAATCTGAGATGAATGATGAGTTTGGTAGAACTATGGCGTGTTTTGTAGTGAAGTTATAGAAATTAGAAAGAATAGTTTAAAGTTTAGGCAGAATGTAGAGAGAGGAGGGTCTGGATAAGCCAGCCCTTCTGTGATGTCAAAGCCGGAAGGTATTAAGTTGTCGCAGGCTGCCCAGCTGAGTCTCTCTGCTAGATCTCTTCCTGACTGCTTGTCTCCTGAAGCCAGCAGCACGTCCAAATGAGCTGGGACATATGGAAAAACTCCACTAGCCTGGATGCTTGTCATGCTTTTAACATGTGAGTGTTATCTGTTCTCTTTTATTCCCTTTATGTTATAATTACCCATGTACATATTTGCAATTGTCTCATTTGTAACTTTTTTATAAAATATTTTTGATAACGCAATGCCTAATTTTTAATGGGATATACTATTATATGTTAGTTCTTCTCCATGCTCTAAAAACCGTACCCTAAGTCTTCTGAAGGGAAAACGCTACTGTTACTGTTGTGTTGGGTTAGCTTCGGACCCGTTTAATCGAAGCTGGTGGCAGCGAAAGTGCGCTGACTGTTGGATTATGCTGAAGCAACTGCGGGTTTGATAATTATTGTTCCTGCCTGAGTGGGAGTAGTTTACCGCGTCGCTGCAGCGTGCCCAATAGCCAGTACATAGCAGGCAGCCTTCCTGGCGACTAATTACCCAGGGTGCAGTACCTAATCTGACCTGAAAGTAAGGGGGCGCCAGAGAGCTGCAAGTGTTAAGTGGAACTGTAAGCGGGATATACATAAATCCCTGCAGTTTGTGGTATATTGAAAGCAGTGGGATACCTAGAATAAGCCCCTGCTGTAAGCAAGAGGCCAATAGCCTTGTGTGTGGTTTTTTATCACATCGTGGAGTGGAGGGATAACTAAGATAAGCCCCCCTACACATGTGATAGCCGTCTGTTGGCCTGAAGTCACCTCAATCCGTGACGTAGGGGTGACGGTCACGGTGGGAATCCTGACCCAGTGTTGACAGCGGTCAGGGGAATCGTGACAGAGGTGCACTGCGAATGTCAACAAACAAGGAAAAGAACTAGCTTGCATTGGCCGGGAATCGAACCCGGGCCTCCCGCGTGGCAGGCGAGAATTCTACCACTGAACCACCAATGCTTGGATGTGTCTTTTCTCTCTGTGGTGTCCACCAGTCCCAGGGTCTCTCTCTGTGGTGTCCACCAGTCCCAGGGTCTGATGGCCACCTTCGGCCGACTGGACCGCGTGCAGCTCCGCAGGGCCGGTGGTCGACGGAAGCCCGGCTAGCTCAGTCGGTAGAGCATGAGACTCTTAATCTCAGGGTCGTGGGTTCGAGCCCCACGTTGGGCGGTTTCTTATTGCCTCCTTTTACTGCTTGTGCTAACTCCTGTCAACCCAGATGGCCCCTTGTGAAATGCCCCTTCTGCTGCAAAACATGAGAAACTGCCTAGTCCTGGATGATGAAGGGAAGGCCCAAAAGGATGGGGAGCCAAAGAAGAGCAGCGTGAGCCCTGTGGTTTTTGAAAGTGTCTGCAGAGTCAATGATGAAACGAGGTGCACTGCGAATGTCAACAAACAAGGAAAAGAACTAGCTTGCATTGGCCGGGAATCGAACCCGGGCCTCCCGCGTGGCAGGCGAGAATTCTACCACTGAACCACCAATGCTTGGATGTGTCTTTTCTCTCTGTGGTGTCCACCAGTCCCAGGGTCTCTCTCTGTGGTGTCCACCAGTCCCAGGGTCTGATGGCCACCTTCGGCCGACTGGACCGCGTGCAGCTCCGCAGGGCCGGTGGTCGACGGAAGCCCGGCTAGCTCAGTCGGTAGAGCATGAGACTCTTAATCTCAGGGTCGTGGGTTCGAGCCCCACGTTGGGCGGTTTCTTATTGCCTCCTTTTACTGCTTGTGCTAACTCCTGTCAACCCAGATGGCCCCTTGTGAAATGCCCCTTCTGCTGCAAAACATGAGAAACTGCCTAGTCCTGGATGATGAAGGGAAGGCCCAAAAGGATGGGGAGCCAAAGAAGAGCAGCGTGAGCCCTGTGGTTTTTGAAAGTGTCTGCAGAGTCAATGATGAAACGAGGTGCACTGCGAATGTCAACAAACAAGGAAAAGAACTAGCTTGCATTGGCCGGGAATCGAACCCGGGCCTCCCGCGTGGCAGGCGAGAATTCTACCACTGAACCACCAATGCTTGGATGTGTCTTTTCTCTCTGTGGTGTCCACCAGTCCCAGGGTCTCTCTCTGTGGTGTCCACCAGTCCCAGGGTCTGATGGCCACCTTCGGCCGACTGGACCGCGTGCAGCTCCGCAGGGCCGGTGGTCGACGGAAGCCCGGCTAGCTCAGTCGGTAGAGCATGAGACTCTTAATCTCAGGGTCGTGGGTTCGAGCCCCACGTTGGGCGGTTTCTTATTGCCTCCTTTTACTGCTTGTGCTAACTCCTGTCAACCCAGATGGCCCCTTGTGAAATGCCCCTTCTGCTGCAAAACATGAGAAACTGCCTAGTCCTGGATGATGAAGGGAAGGCCCAAAAGGATGGGGAGCCAAAGAAGAGCAGCGTGAGCCCTGTGGTTTTTGAAAGTGTCTG